>NW_026512796.1:13951-236132 GCF_027579735.1 Bombina bombina
AGCACAGCTGCAAGCACTCACTGTTACACACAGTCACATGACACACATAGCATATTTACCTATAATGTATACATAGAGGTAGCACAGCCTGCAGCACTCGCTCACTGTTACACAGTCACATGACACACATAGTATATTTACCTATAATGTATACATAGAGGTAGCACAGCTGCAGCACTCGCTCACTGTTACACACAGTCACATGACACACACAGCATATTTACCTATAATTAGGCTGACCATATTGCCGCTTTAAAAAAGGGACACATATGAAAAATACATAAGTTAGGGTTCTCATAATGGAACATTATTCCAAACCATTTCTTTAAACAACCCTGACATATGTATTTTCCATATCTGTCCCTTTTTAAAGCGGCAATATGGTCAGCCTACCTATAATGTATACATAGAGGAAGCACAGCTGCAGCACTCGCTCACTGTTACACACAGTCACATGACACACAGCATATTTACCTATAATGTATGTATAGAAGTAGCACAGCTGCAGCACTCGCTCACTGTTACACACAGTCACATGACACACATAGCATATTTACCTATAATGTATACATAGAGGAAGCACAGCTGCAGCACTCGCTCACTGTTACACACAGTCACATGACACACAGCATATTTACCTATAATGTATGTATAGAAGTAGCACAGCTGCAGCACTCGCTCACTGTTACACACAGTCACATGACACACATAGCATATTTACCTATAATGTATACATAGAGGAAGCACAGCTGCAGCACTCGCTCACTGTTACACACAGTCACATGACACACAGCATATTTACCTATAATGTATGTATAGAAGTAGCACAGCTGCAGCACTCGCTCACTGTTACACACAGTCACCATGACACACATAGCATATTTACCTATAATGTATACATAGAGGTAGCACAGCTGCAGCACTCTCTCACTGTTACACACAGTCACATGACACACATAACATATTTACCTATAATGTATACATAGATGTAGCACAGCTGCAGCACTCACTCACTGTTACAGTCACATGACACACATAGCATATTTACCTATAATGTATGCATAGAGGTAGCACAGCTGCAGCACTCGCTCACTGTTACACACAGTCACATGACACACATAGCATATTTACCTATAATGTATGCATAGAGGTAGCACAGCTGCAGCACTCGCTCACTGTTACAGTCACATGACACACATAACATATTTACCTATAATGTATACATAGAGGTAGCACAGCTGCAGCACTCGCTCACTGTTACAGTCACATGACACACATAACATATTTACCTATAATGTATGCATAGAGGTAGCACAGCTGCAGCACTCGCTCACTGTTACACACAGTCACATGACACACACACAGCATATTTACCTATAATGTATACATAGAGGTAGCACAGCTGCAGCACTCGCTCACTGTTACACACAGTCACATGACACACATAACATATTTACCTATAATGTATACATAGAGGTAGCACAGCTGCAGCACTCGCTCACTGTTACACACAGTCACATGACACACATAACATATTTACCTATAATGTATACATAGAGGTAGCACAGCTGCAGCACTCGCTCGCTGTTACACAGTCACATGACACACATAGCATATTTACCTATAATGTATACATAGAGGTAGCACAGCTGCAGCACTCGCTCACTGTTACACACAGTCACATGACACACATAGCATATTTACCTATAATGTATACATAGAGGTAGCACAGCTGCAGCACTCGCTCACTGTTACACACAGTCACATGACACACATAGCATATTTACCTATAATGTATACATAGAGGTAGCACAGCTGCAGCACTCGCTCACTGTTACACACATAGCATATTTACCTATAATGTATACATAGAGGTAGCACAGCTGCAGCACTCGCTCACTGTTACACACAGTCACATGACACACATAACATATTTACCTATAATGTATACATAGAGGTAGCACAGCTGCAGCACTCGCTCACTGTTACACACAGTCACATGACACACATAGCATATTTACCTATAATGTATACATAGAGGTAGCACAGCTGTAGCACTCACTCAGTGTTACACACAGTCACATGACACACATAGCATATTTACCTATAATGTATACATAGAGGTAGCACAGCTGTAGCACTCACTCAGTGTTACACACAGTAACATGACACACATAGCATATTTACCTATAATGTATGCATAGAGCTAGCACAGCTGCAACACTCGCTCACTGTTACACACAGTCACATGACACACATAGTATATTTACCTATAATGTATACATAGAGGTAGCACAGCTGCAGCACTCGCTCACTGTTACACACAGTCACATGACACACATAGCATATTTACCTATAATGTATACATAGAGGTAGCACAGCTGCAGCACTCGCTCACTGTTACACACATAGCATATTTTACCTATAATGTATACAAAGAGGTAGCACAGCTGCAGCACCTCTCTCACTGTTACACACAGTCACATGACACACATAACATATTTACCTATAATGTATACATAGAGGTAGCACAGCTGCAGCAATCGCTCACTGTTACACACAGTCACATGACACACATAACATATTTACCTATAATGTATACATAGAGGTAGCACAGCTGCAGCACTCGCTCACTGTTACACACAGTCACATGACACACATAGCATATTTACCTATAATGTATACATAGAGGTAGCACAGCTGCAGCACTCACTCACTGTTACACACAGTCACATGACACATATAGCATATTTACCTATAATGTAGACATAGAGGAAGCACAGCTCCAGCACTCGCTCACTGTTACACACAGTCACTTGACACACATAACATATTTACCTATAATGTATACATAGAGGTAGCACAGCTGCAGCACTCACTCGCTGTTACACAGTCACATGACACACATAGCATATTTACCTATAATGTATACATAGAGGAAGCACAGCTGCAGCACTCGCTAACTGTTACACACAGTCACATGACACACATAGTATATTTACCTATAATGTATACATAGAGGTAGCACAGCTGCAGCACTCGCTCACTGTTACACAGTCACATGACACACATAGCATATTTACCTATAATGTATACATAGAGGTAGCACAGCTGCAGCACTCACTCACTGTTACACACAATCACATGACACACATAGCATATTTACCTATAATGTATACATAGAGGAAGCACAGCTGCAGCACTCACTAACTGTTACACAGTCACATGACACACATAGCATATTTACCTATAATGTATACATAGAGGAAGCACAGCTGCAGCACTCGCTCACTGTTACACACAGTCACATGACACACATAGTATATTTACCTATAATGTATACATAGAGGTAGCACAGCTGCAGCACTCGCTCACTGTTACACACAGCCACATGACACACATAGCATATTTACCTATAATGTATATATAGAGGTAGCACAGCTGCAGCACTCGCTCACTGTTACATACAGTCACATGACACACATAGCATATTTACCTATAATGTATACATAGAGGTAGCACAGCTGCAGTACTCGCTCACTGTTACACACAGTCACATGACACACATAGCATATTTACCTATAATGTATACATAGAGGTAGCACAGCTGCAGCACTCGCTCACTGTTACACAGTCACATGACACACATAGCATATTTACCTATAATGTATACATAGAGGTAGCACAGCTGCAGCACTCTCTCACTGTTACACACAGTCACATGACACACATAGCATATTTACCTATAATGTATACATAGAGGTAGCACAGCTGCAGCACTCACTCACTGTTACACACAGTCACATGACACACATAGCATATTTACCTATAATGTATACATAGAGGTAGCACAGCTGCAGCACTCGCTCACTGTTACACACAGTCACATGACACACATAGCATATTTACCTATAATGTATACATAGAGGTAGCATAGCTGCAGCACTCGCTCACTGTTACACACAGTCACATGACACACATAGCATATTTACCTATAATGTATACATAGAGGTAGCACAGCTGCAGCACTCGCTCAGTTACACACAGTCACATGACACACATAACATATTTACCTATAATGTATACATAGAGGTAGCACAGCTGTAGCACTCACTCACTGTTACACACAGTCACATGATACACATAGCATATTTACCTAAAATGTATACATAGAGGTAGCACAGCTGCAGCACTCGCTCAGTTACACACAGTCACATGACACACATAGCATATTTACCTATAATGTATACATAGAGGTAGCACAGCTGTAGCACTCACTCACTGTTACACACAGTCACATGACACACATAGTATATTTACCTATAATGTATACATAGAGGTAGCACAGCTGCAGCACTCGCTCACTGTTATACACAGTCACATGACACACATAGCATATTTACCTATAATGTATGCATAGAGGTAGCACAGCTGCAGCACTCGCTCACTGTTACACACAGTCACATGACACACATAGCATATTTACCTATAATGTATACATAGAGGAAGCACAGCTGCAGCACTCGCTCAGTTACACACAGTCACATGACACACATAGCATATTTACCTATAATGTATACATAGAGGTAGCACAGCTGCAGCACTCTCTCACTGTTACTCACAGTCACATGACACACATAGCATATTTACCTATAATGTATACATAGAGGTAGCACAGCTGCAGCACTCGCTCACTGTTATACACAGTCACATGACACACATAGCATATTTACCTATAATGTATACATAGAGGTAGCACAGCTGCAGCACTCGCTCACTGTTACACACAATCACATGACACACATAGTATATTTACCTATAATGTATACATAGAGGTAGCACAGCTGCAGCACTCGCTCAGTTACACACAGTCACATGACACACATAACATATTTACCTATAATGTATGCATAGAGGTAGCACAGCTGCAGTACTCGCTCACTGTTACACACAGTCACGTGACACATATAGCTTATTTACCTATAATGTATACATAGAGGTAGCACAACTGCAGCACTCGCTCGCTGTTACACACAGTCACATGACACATATAGCATATTTACCTATAATGTATACATAGAGGTAACACAGCTGCAGCACTCTCTCACTGTTACACACAGTCACATGACACATATAGCATATTTACCTATAATGTATACATAGAGGTAGCACAGCTGCAGCACTCGCTCACTGTTACACACAGTCACATGACACACATAACATATTTACCTATAATGTATACATAGAGGTAACACAGCTGCAGCACTCACTCACTGTTACACACAGTCACATGACACACATAACATATTTACCTATAATGTATACATAGAGGTAACACAGCTGCAGCACTCACTCACTGTTACACACAGTCACATGACACACATAGCATATTTACCTATAATGTATACATAGAGGAAGCACAGCTGCAGCACTCGCTCACTGTTACACACAGTCACATGACACACATAGCATATTTACCTATAATGTATGCATAGAGGTAGCACAGCTGCAGCACTCGCTCACTGTTACACACAGTCACGTGACACATATAGCTTATTTACCTATAATGTATACATAGAGGTAGCACAACTGCAGCACTCGCTCGCTGTTACACACAGTCACATGACACATATAGCATATTTACCTATAATGTATACATAGAGGTAGCACAGCTGCAGCACTCGCTCACTGTTACACACAGCCACATGACACACATAGCATATTTACCTATAATGTATATATAGAGGTAGCACAGCTGCAGCACTCGCTCACTGTTACATACAGTCACATGACACACATAGCATATTTACCTATAATGTATACATAGAGGTAGCACAGCTGCAGTACTCGCTCACTGTTACACACAGTCACATGACACACATAGCATATTTACCTATAATGTATACATAGAGGTAGCACAGCTGCAGCACTCGCTCACTGTTACACAGTCACATGACACACATAGCATATTTACCTATAATGTATACATAGAGGTAGCACAGCTGCAGCACTCTCTCACTGTTACACACAGTCACATGACACACATAGCATATTTACCTATAATGTATACATAGAGGTAGCACAGCTGCAGCACTCACTCACTGTTACACACAGTCACATGACACACATAGCATATTTACCTATAATGTATACATAGAGGTAGCACAGCTGCAGCACTCGCTCACTGTTACACACAGTCACATGACACACATAGCATATTTACCTATAATGTATACATAGAGGTAGCATAGCTGCAGCACTCGCTCACTGTTACACACAGTCACATGACACACATAGCATATTTACCTATAATGTATACATAGAGGTAGCACAGCTGCAGCACTCGCTCAGTTACACACAGTCACATGACACACATAACATATTTACCTATAATGTATACATAGAGGTAGCACAGCTGTAGCACTCACTCACTGTTACACACAGTCACATGATACACATAGCATATTTACCTAAAATGTATACATAGAGGTAGCACAGCTGCAGCACTCGCTCAGTTACACACAGTCACATGACACACATAGCATATTTACCTATAATGTATACATAGAGGTAGCACAGCTGTAGCACTCACTCACTGTTACACACAGTCACATGACACACATAGTATATTTACCTATAATGTATACATAGAGGTAGCACAGCTGCAGCACTCACTCACTGTTATACACAGTCACATGACACACATAGCATATTTACCTATAATGTATGCATAGAGGTAGCACAGCTGCAGCACTCGCTCACTGTTACACACAGTCACATGACACACATAGCATATTTACCTATAATGTATACATAGAGGTAGCACAGCTGCAGCACTCGCTCAGTTACACACAGTCACATGACACACATAGCATATTTACCTATAATGTATACATAGAGGTAGCACAGCTGCAGCACTCTCTCACTGTTACGCACAGTCACATGACACACATAGCATATTTACCTATAATGTATACATAGAGGTAGCACAGCTGCAGCACTCGCTCACTGTTATACACAGTCACATGACACACATAGCATATTTACCTATAATGTATACATAGAGGTAGCACAGCTGCAGCACTCGCTCACTGTTACACACAATCACATGACACACATAGTATATTTACCTATAATGTATACATAGAGGTAGCACAGCTGCAGCACTCGCTCAGTTACACACAGTCACATGACACACATAACATATTTACCTATAATGTATGCATAGAGGTAGCACAGCTGCAGTACTCGCTCACTGTTACACACAGTCACGTGACACATATAGCTTATTTACCTATAATGTATACATAGAGGTAGCACAACTGCAGCACTCGCTCGCTGTTACACACAGTCACATGACACATATAGCATATTTACCTATAATGTATACATAGAGGTAACACAGCTGCAGCACTCTCTCACTGTTACACACAGTCACATGACACATATAGCATATTTACCTATAATGTATACATAGAGGTAGCACAGCTGCAGCACTCGCTCACTGTTACACACAGTCACATGACACACATAACATATTTACCTATAATGTATACATAGAGGTAACACAGCTGCAGCACTCACTCACTGTTACACACAGTCACATGACACACATAACATATTTACCTATAATGTATACATAGAGGTAACACAGCTGCAGCACTCACTCACTGTTACACACAGTCACATGACACACATAGCATATTTACCTATAATGTATACATAGAGGAAGCACAGCTGCAGCACTCGCTCACTGTTACACACAGTCACATGACACACATAGCATATTTACCTATAATGTATGCATAGAGGTAGCACAGCTGCAGCACTCGCTCACTGTTACACACAGTCACATAACACACATAGCATATTTACCTATAATGTATACATAGAGGTAGCACAGCTGCAGAACTCGCTCAGTTACACACAGTCACATGACACACATAGCATATTTACCTATAATGTATACATAGAGGTAGCACAGCTGCAGCACTCGCTCACTGTTACAGTCACATGACACACATAGCATATTTACCTATAATGTATACATAGAGGTAGCACAGCTGCAGAACTCGCTCACTGTTACACACAGTCACATGACACACATAGCATATTTACCTATAATTTATACATAGAGGAAGCACAGCTGCAGCACTCGCTAACTGTTACACACAGTCACATGACACACATAGTATATTTACCTATAATGTATACATAGAGGTAGCACAGCTGCAGCACTCACTCACTGTTATACAGAGCTTGTGCAGCAGTTTATGTTGAGAATCTGTTACTTAAAGGGATATGAAACCCAAATTGTGTCTTTCCTGATTCAGAAAGAGCAGCAATTTTAAGCAATTTTCTAATTTACTCCTATTATGAATTATTCTTCGTTCTCTTGGTATGCTTTGTTTAATGAGCAGCAATTTACTACTGGTTGCTGACTTAACACATGGGTGAGCCAATGACAATCGGTGTGTGTATATATATATATATATATATATATATATATATATATATATATATATATATATATATGCAGCCACCAATCAGCAGCTAGAACATAGGTTCTTTGCTGCTCCTGAGCTTTCATAGATAAGGAAAAGTGAAAGGAGCTTAGGAGGAGGAGATTCAGAGCTGATAATAGAGCTACAGAACTGAAAGTAAAACCACTAACCTGTTTCTTGTCTTGCAGGTTACATCATGGAGAGATCCAAACGTTTTTCTAAGGCTCCAAGGAGGTTTGATGAAGAGGAAAATCTATCAGGAAAGAAGAAGAGGACAGCAGTTGCATCAGCTGGTGATACAGTGGTTGTCTGTGACCCCTCTATTAGTTCTACACTGACTTCTATATCTGTCTCTATCCCTTCCCCTGCAGTATCATCTGCTGCTGGGGCCTTTCCTGTAGCTGCTGATTTTCTGCCTATTTACTCTATCCCTGTCACTAGTTCTTCTCCTGGTCCTATTTTCTCTGCCCCTGTCTCCCTTCCTAGTCTTGTCACTTCTGCTTATGTCTCTTTCCCTTCTCTGGCTCTAACTTTAAGGCCTCTTGATTTTCCCACCCGCTTTTCTTTCCCTACTGGGGCCGGTCTGTCCCTCTCTGCCCCTAGTCTTTTTCCTCCTCAGTCGCTGGGGGCATCATTTGCCTCTGACCCTTTGAGGAAGCCAGCAGACGATCTGCTGTTGCAATCACCAGAGCTCCGCTTTTCACAGCGGAGCCCGGTGAGATCCCCTTCACCTGCAGTTATATCCTGTCTGCATGGCATGGAGGGCAGCCCTGGTGCTCCGTTTATGGAGCCACATGGCCTCCGGCGTCTCTCTTCTCCTGTGTCTGGTCCCCCGCGCGCGCCCGGCTTAGCTCCGCCCACCTCTGTCCCGGCCGCCATCTTGGATCCGGGGGCATCGAGTGATCAGCAAGTGGTTGCGGCTGCTGAGGCGGGCGTTAGCGTGGCTCCGGTCGCAGGAGAAGCAGGACCTGCTAAGGTAAAGGGAGCACCCCAAGGCAGCAGGGGGTCCCACGGGTCTCTTACCCGTCCTGAAGGGGGGAGAAATCTGGTCAATAATATGGGGGGCGGGGTCGGGCTAATAGAGGGGGGTGGGAGAGCTGTGAAGGGTGTCGCAGACCGTGAATCTGCTTTACCAGGCGTAGATAAGCCTGTTTTCCCTAGACAACGAACATTTAAAGGGCCAGTAGGAACATTTGTAAGAGCTGTGAGGGATGTCGCAGGTGGAAAAAACTCTTTAACAGGCGTAGATAAGGCTGTTTCCCCTAGGCAACGAACACTTAAAGGGCCAGTAGGAACATTGATAAGAGCTGTGAGGGGTGTCGCAGGTAGAAAAAATGCTTTACCAGGCGTAGATAAGCCTGTTTCTCCTAGACAACGAGCATTTAAAGGGCCAGTAGGATCATTGATAACGCTTAATAGAGGATTAGCACACATTAGACTAGGGCATATGCATTTAAGGTCTAGCTTTAGGAAAAGGCTGTTAGCTAGGAATATGGTGGGGGATCAAAATGTTGGGGCCAGGTTTACTGAGGTGGAGGCTGGGGGGTCCGCTGGGACACCTGTTTCTGTCTGTGGTGCTCCCTCTGTTTTTTCTGTTTCACAGGTGGAAAATAATAGGAGTGCAATGGGGGCGTCGGAATGCAGACCAACGGCTGGTGAGCTGGTAATGGTGGGCGCATTTGAATCCTCGCAGACTGGGACGGCAGCAGCCGGAGTGGTATCAGGAGCTGGAAACGGTGAGCTTGCACTTTCACAGCACACTAGCAGGGTTTTGCGGGAAAGGGCTCACACGCCAATGAAACGGGGCAATTTTCGGAGCGCTTAGGGATTACCCGGATTGGGAGATGGCGGAATTTTTACTGGCAGGTTTAGCTTATGGTTTTAGAATACCAGTTAGGAAGTTAGTTTGCCCCCCATTTGCGGTTCGCAATTTAAAATCAGCGTACCAGTTTCCGGAAGTCTTGCAAGAAAAGATAGATAAGGAGGTTAGATTAGGTAGAATTTCGGGACCTTTTTTGTCCCCTCCGCTTGAAAATTTAGTGGTGTCCCCATTGGGCATTGTGCCCAAGAAAGGACCGGGGAAGTTTAGACTAATTCAGCATCTGTCAAACCCGAAAGGGAATTCGGTGAACGATGCGCTGGATGAGGCTGACACGTCAGTGGCCTATCAATCCTTTGAATCGGCATTAGCTATTGTAAGGAGTTTAGGGGGGGAGGCAGAGATGGCTAAAGTAGACATCGAATCTGCATTTCGGCTTTTACCGATACATCCAGATAGTTTTCATTTGATGGGTTGCAGGGCGGGGGGACGGTACTATGTGGACCGCTGCCTGCCGATGGGATGTGCCATCTCTTGTGCATATTTTGAATGCTTTAGTTCATTTCTTCATTGGGCAGTAGTACGCAGGTCTGGCCTCGGTCAGGTGGCTCATTACCTGGATGACTTTCTGTTCTTAGGGTCTGCAGGGTCTGGCGAATGCGCTTACATCTTAGGGACGATGCAATCTCTGATGGCAGAGTTTGGGGTTCCTTTAGCTAGTGAGAAAACGGAGGGTCCATCTACATGTCTTGTTTTCTTGGGCATCGAGGTGGATACAGTGGCTAAGGAGTGTAGACTTCCGCTGGAGAAGATCCGGGCTGCCACTGCATGCATTTCAGTTTTCCTGGAGACAGGTCATGCTACCTTAAGAGAGTTTCAATCATTGTTGGGTACGCTAAATTTCTTTCATGTAATTAGCAAGAGTCCATGAGCTAGTGACGTATGGGATATACATTCCTACCAGGAGGGGCAAAGTTTCCCAAACCTCAAAATGCCTATAAATACACCCCTCACCACACCCACAAATCAGTTTTACAAACTTTGCCTCCCATGGAGGTGGTGAAGTAAGTTTGTGCTAGATTCTTCGTTGATATGCGCTTCGCAGCAGGCTGGAGCCCGGTTTTCCTCTCAGTGTGCAGTGAATGTCAGAGGGATGTGAAGAGAGTATTGCCTATTCGAATTCAATGATCTCCTTCTACGGGGTCTATTTCATAGGTTCTCTGTTATCGGTCGTAGAGATTCATCTCTTACCTCCCTTTTCAGATCGACGATATACTCTTATATATACCATTACCTCTACTGATTCTCGTTTCAGTACTGGTTTGGCTTTCTACTACATGTAGATGAGTGTCCTGGGGTAAGTAAGTCTTATTTTTGTGACACTCTAAGCTATGGTTGGGCACTTTTATATAAAGTTCTAAATATATGTGTTTAAACATTTATTTGCCTTGATTCAGGATGTTCAACATTCCTTATTTCAGACAGTCAGTTTCATTATTTGGGATAATGCATTTGAAATAATCAATTTTTTCTTACCTTAAAATTTGACTTTTTCTCCTGTGGGCTGTTAGGCTCGCGGGGGGCTGAAAATGCTTCATTTTATTGCGTTATTCTTGGCGCGGACTTTTTTGGCGCAAAAATTTTCTTTGTCATTTCCGGCGTCATACTTGTCGCCGGAAGTTGCGTCATTTTTTTGACGTTTTTTTGCGCCAAAAATGTCGGCGTTTCCGGATGTGGCGTCATTTTTAGCGCTTTAAGCATTTTGGCGCCAAATAATGTGGGCGTCTTTTTTGGCGCTAAAAAATATGGGCGTCATTATTGTCTCCACATTATTTAAGTCTCATTGTTTATTTGCTTCTGGTTGCTAGAAGCTTGTTCATTGGCATTTTTTCCCATTCCTGAAACTGTCTTTTAAGGAATTTGACCAATTTTGCTTTATATGTTGTTTTTTCTATTACATATTGCAAGATGTCTCAGATTGACCCTGAATCAGAAGATACTTCTGGAAAATTGCTGCCTGATGCTGGATCTACCAAAGTTAAGTGTATTTGTTGTAAACTTGTGGTATCTGTTCCTCCGGCTGTTGTTTGTAATGAATGTCATGACAAACTTGTTAATGTAGATAATATTTCCTTTAGTAATGTTCCATTACCTGTTGCTGTTCCATCAACATCTAATATTCAGGGTGTTCCTGTTAACATAAGAGATTTTGTTTCTAAATCTATTAAGAAGGCTATGTCTGTTATTCCTCCTTCTAGTAAACGTAAAAGGTCTTTTAAAACTTCTCATTTTTCAGATGAATTTTTAAATGAACATCATCATTCTGATTCTGATAATGATTCCTCTGGTTCAGAGGATTCTGTTTCAGAGGTTGATACTGATAAATCTTCATATTTATTTAAAATGGAATTTATTCGTTCTTTGCTTAAAGAAGTCTTAATTGCATTAGAAATAGAGGAATCTGGTCCTCTTGATACTAAGTCTAAACGTTTGAATACGGTTTTTAAACCTCCTGTAGTTATTCCAGAGGTTTTTCCCGTCCCTGATGCTATTTCTGAAGTAATTTCTAGGGAATGGAATAATTTGGGTAATTCTTTTACTCCTTCTAAACGGTTTAAGCAATTATATCCTGTGCCATCTGACAGATTAGAGTTTTGGGACAAAATCCCTAAGGTTGATGGGGCTATCTCTACTCTTGCTAAACGTACTACTATTCCTACGGCAGATAGTACTTCCTTTAAGGATCCTTTAGATAGGAAAATTGAATCCTTTCTAAGGAAAGCTTACTTATGTTCAGGTAATCTTCTTAGACCTGCTATATCTTTGGCGGATGTTGCTGCAGCCTCAACTTTCTGGTTGGAGGCTTTAGCACAACAAGTAACAGATCATAATACTCATAGCATTGTTAATCTTCTTCAACATGCTAATAACTTTATTTGTGATGCCATCTTTGATATCATTAAGGTTGATGTCAGGTATATGTCTTTAGCTATTTTAGCTAGAAGAGCTTTATGGCTTAAAACTTGGAATGCTGATATGTCTTCTAAGTCAACTTTGCTTTCCCTTTCTTTCCAGGGTAATAAATTGTTTGGTTCACAATTGGATTCTATTATTTCAACTGTTACTGGGGGGAAAGGAACTTTTTTACCACAGGATAAAAAATCTAAAGGTAAATTTAGGTCTGCTAATCGTTTTCGTTCCTTTCGTCACAATAAGGAACAAAAGCCTGATCCTTCCCCTACAGGAGCGGTATCAGTTTGGAAACCATCTCCAGTCTGGAATAAATCCAAGCCTTTTAGAAAGCCAAAGCCAGCTCCCAAGTCCACATGAAGGTGCGGCCCTCATTCCAGCCCAGCTGGTAGGGGGCAGATTACGATTTTTCAAAGAAATTTGGATCAATTCGATTCACAATCTTTGGATACAGAACATTGTTTCACAAGGGTACAGAATAGGCTTCAAGATAAGGCCTCCTGCAAGAAGATTTTTTCTTTCCCGTGTCCCAATAAATCCAGTGAAGGCTCAAGCATTTCTGAAATGTGTTTCAGATCTAGAGTTGGCTGGAGTAATTATGCCAGTTCCAGTTCTGGAACAGGGGCTGGGGTTTTACTCAATCTCTTCATTGTACCAAAGAAGGAGAATTCCTTCAGGCCAGTTCTGGATTTAAAAATATTGAATCGTTATGTAAGGATACCAACATTCAAAATGGTAACTGTAAGGACTATTCTGCCTTTTGTTCAGCAAGGGCATTATATGTCCACAATAGATTTACAAGATGCATATCTGCATATTCCGATTCATCCAGATCACTATCAGTTTCTGAGATTCTTTTTCCTAGACAAGCATTACCAGTTTGTGGCTCTGCCGTTTGGCCTAGCAACAGCTCCAAGGATTTTTACAAAGGTTCTCGGTGCCCTTCTATCTGTAATCAGAGAACAGGGTATTGTGGTATTTCCTTATTTGGACGATATCTTGGTACTTGCTCAGTCTTCACAGTTAGCAGAATCTCATACGAATTGTCTTGTATCGTTTCTTCAAGAACATGGTTGGAGGATCAATTTACCAAAGAGTTCGTTGATTCCTCAGACAAGGGTAACCTTTTTAGGTTTCCAGATAGATTCAGTGTCCATGACTCTGTCTCTGACGGACAAGAGACGTCTGAAATTGGTTTCAGCTTGTCTCGATCATTCCCTTTGGTAGCCTTATGCATGGAAATTCTAGGTCTTATGACTGCTGCATCGGACGCGATCCCCTTTGCTCGTTTTCACATGCGACCTCTTCAGCTCTGTATGCTGAACCAGTGGTGCAGGGATTATACAAAGATATCTCAATTATTATCTTTAAAACCGATTGTACAACACTCTCTGACGTGGTGGACAGACCACCATCGTTTAGTTCAGGGGGCTTCTTTTGTTCTTCCGACCTGGACTGTGATCTCAACAGATGCAAGTCTGACAGGTTGGGGAGCTGTTTGGGGGTCTCTGACAGCACAAGGGGTTTGGGAATCTCAGGAGGCGAGATTACCAATCAACATTTTGGAACTCCGTGCAATTTTCAGAGCTCTTCAGTCATGGCCTCTTCTAAAGAGAGAGTCGTTCATTTGTTTTCAGACGGACAATGTCACAACCGTGGCATATGTCAATCATCAAGGTGGGACTCACAGTCCTCTGGCTATGAAAGAAGTATCTCGAATACTGGTATGGGCGGAATCCAGCTCCTGTCTAATTTCTGCGGTTCATATCCCAGGTATAGACAATTGGGAAGCGGATTATCTCAGTCGCCAAACGTTACATCCGGGCGAATGGTCTCTTCACCCAGAGGTATTTCTTCAGATTGTTCAAATGTGGGGACTTCCAGAAATAGATCTGATGGCTTCTCATCTAAACAAGAAGCTTCCCAGGTATCTGTCCAGATCCAGGGATCCTCAGGCGGAAGCAGTGGATGCATTGTCACTTCCTTGGAAGTATCATCCTGCCTATATCTTTCCGCCTCTAGTTCTTCTTCCAAGAGTGATTTCCAAGCGTTCGTTTGTTCTGCTGGTGGCTCCAGCATGGCATCACAGGTTTTGGTATGCGGATCTTGTCCGGATGGCTACTTGCCAACCGTGGACTCTTCCGTTAAGACCAGACCTTCTATCGCAAGGTCCTTTTTTCCATCAGGATCTCAAATCCTTAAATTTGAAGGTATGGAGATTGAACGCTTGATTCTCAGTCATAGAGGTTTCTCTGACTCCGTAATTAATACTATGTTACAGGCTCGTAAATCTGTATCTAGGAAGATATATTATCGAGTCTGGAAGACTTACATTTCTTGGTGTTCTTCTCATCTTTTTTCTTGGCATTCTTTTAGAATTCCTAGAATTTTACAGTTTCTTCAGGATGGTTTGGATAAAGGTTTGTCTGCAAGTTCCTTGAAGGGACAAATCTCTGCTCTTTGTGTTCTTTTTCACAGAAAGATTGCTAGTCTTCCTGATATTCATTGTTTTGTACAGGCTTTGCTTCGTATAAAACCTGTTATTAAGTCAATTTCTCCTCCTTGGAGTTTGAATTTGGTTCTGGGGGCTCTTCAAGCTCCTCCGTTTGAACCTATGCATTCGCTGGATATTAAATTACTTTCTTGGAAAGTTTTGTTTCTTTTGGCCATCTCTTCTGCTAGAAGAGTTTCTGAATTATCTGCTCTTTCTTGTGAGTCTCCTTTTCTGATTTTTCATCAGGATAAGGCGATGTTGCGAACTTCATTTAAATTTTTACCTAAGGTTGTGAATTCTAACAACATTAGTAGAGAAATTGTGGTTCCTTCATCGTGTCCTAATCCTAAGAATTCTAAGGAAAGATCGTTGCATTCTTTGGATGTAGTTAGAGCTTTGAAATATTATGTTGAAGCTACTAAAGATTTCAGAAAGACTTCTAGTCTATTTGTTATCTTTTCTGGTTCTAGGAAAGGTCAGAAGGCTTCTGCCATTTCCTTGGCATCTTGGTTAAAGTCTTTGATTCATCATGCTTATGTTGAGTCGGGTAGATCTCCGCCTCAAAGGATTACAGCTCATTCGACTAGGTCAGTCTCTACTTCCTGGGCATTTAAGAATGAAGCTTCGGTTGATCAGATTTGCAAAGCAGCAACTTGGTCTTCTTTGCATACTTTTACTAAATTCTACCATTTTGATGTGTTTTCTTCTTCTGAAGCAGTTTTTGGTAGAAAAGTACTTCAGGCAGCTGTTTCAGTTTGATTCTTCTGCTTATAATTTCAGTTTTTTTCATTATTTGATTTAAACTTTGTTTTCGGTGTGGATTATTTTTCAGCGGAATTGGCTGTCTTTATGTTATCCCTCCCTCTCTAGTGACTCTTGCGTGGAAGATCCACATCTTGGGTATTCATTATCCCATACGTCACTAGCTCATGGACTCTTGCTAATTACATGAAAGAAAACATAATTTATGTAAGAACTTACCTGATAAATTCATTTCTTTCTTATTAGCAAGAGTCCATGAGGCCCACCCTTTTTTGTGGTGGTTATGATTTTTTTTTGTATAAAGCACAATTATTCCAATTCATTATTTTTTATGCTTTCGCACTTTTTTCTTATCACCCCACTTCTTGGCTATTGGTTAAACTGATTTGTGGGTGTGGTGAGGGGTGTATTTATAGGCATTTTGAGGTTTGGGAAACTTTGCCCCTCCTGGTAGGAATGTATATCCCATACGTCACTGGCTCATGGACTCTTGCTAATATGAAAGAAATGAATTTATCAGGTAAGTTCTTACATAAATTATGTTTTTGCTACTAGAGTCATGCCTATGGGTAAGGTATTTAACCGTAGGATGGAGGCCGCTACAAGGGGTTTAACCAACCCGAGGGCACGTATCAGGTTATCTAAGGCAATCATTGCTGATTTGCAGGTATGGTTATGCTTTTTGAAAGATTTTAATGGGGTTAAGATCTGGAGGGCTCCTCCGGTTTCCAGTAGAGGGTTACATCTGTACACGGACGCTGCGGGTAGTGCAGGTTTTTGGGCATATTTTGATGGCATGTGGTGTTCTTCACCTTGGCCGCAGGATTGGTGCAGCGCAGGTTTAGTTAGGAATTTGACCCTCTTGGAGTTATTCCCTATCTTAGTTGCTGTTGAGCTATGGTGGGAAAAGTTACAGAATAGAGCGGTAGTTTTTTGGTGCGACAATCAAAGCGTGGTTCATGCTATTAATGGGCTTTCCGCTAGTTCTCCACCCGTGGTGAATGTTCTAAGGTAGTTAGTGCTTAGATGTTTGAGGCATAACATTGTGTTTAGCGCTAGACATGTCCCAGGGGTTCAGAATGAGATCGCTGATGCTCTTTCTCGGTTTAAGTGGGAGAAGTTTAGGGAACTAGCACCAGAGGCAGAGGTCAGGGTTAACGAGTGTCCAACATATCTCTGGCAGGTGGTGAGTGCGGGGGAGCTGTACTAAGGCTGTTGAAGGGTTTGCTAGTACCTAGGTCTGGGCGGGCGTACAGTGTAGCTTGGCGTGAGTGGGGTACCTTTTAAAAGCTCTTTGAAGTGATTGGGTAGTGTGATACTAAACTTCTCTGGGAACAGGTTTATTGAGAGGACACATTAGATTAGTTGAACAGGCAGTTCTAGTGTTTGTGGATAGATCTAAAACAGAGCAGGTGAGGAAGGGTAGATGGTTCAATTTGCAATCGCATGTAGGGCCATCAATATGCGCAGTTTTGTTAAAAAAAAAAAAAAAAAAAAAGGAATCAGGCATGGGGTAGATGGGTGGTTTTAGTGCAAGGGGATGGGTTCCTTTTATCCTCAATTTCAGGTTAGAAACGGAGGGGGAGATCAAAGCTATGGGGCGTTGGTCTGCGGGGCAGTAGAAGAAATGTATCAGGCCTTTGAAGCAGTTGTAGGTTGGAGGGAGCACTAGTGGTTTATCAAAGGTTAGCGGCTGTGATGCTTTAGAATTTGGGGTAGCCAGGACCCTATTGTTGGTTGGTGGTTTTTTGCAGGTCAGGAGATGGGATGCAGAAGAATTTGGATGGTGGGCCACTCATATTCGTTGGGAGGCCATTCGGGCAGCATCCCAGACAGTGGTCAGCAGTTAAGTTTATTGGCTGAAGAAGTGTCAATTAGGTGGTTGGGTAGGAAGGGCGTGTTGTGGTAACATCTGCCCGAGTTGGTTGCTGAAGCCAGAAGGTGATGGGGCAGGCCTCAGGTTAGGCTCTTAAGGGGTTTCCGAGTGAGGAGGAAACTAAATGGGGAGGTCAGTATGGAGGTGCTGACTTCAAGGAGGAAGGTGGTTATGCATGACAATAGTCATATTGATCATGGTGGATTGTTTAGGAAGGATCAGGTGCATTTGTCCGATAGAGGAACTAATTTGTTCCTGGAAAATATTAGGCAGGTCCTGGCTTCAGGTGAGGATTGGTGGGGCAAGAGTACCTTGTCCTCTTTTTGGGTGGCGGAAAGGGGTGTGGCATAAAATTCCAATTGGTCGGTAGCATCATAGAAGGAAAGTACAGCGGGCGTTCAGGACCCTAGTCATGGGGGGCTAGGGATAGGTCGGCTCGCTGGTCGATCTTCCTTGGGCGGAGACATAGGCGGAATGAGGGCGTCCTCATTCCCAGGGCGGCCACACCCCTTAGAGGGTTAATTAGGACAAGATCATCTTGCCAGCTGGGTAGCGATGCAGTATTAAAGTTATTTATTTACTTAGTTAATAAAGCAACCCCTCCCCCCGTTGGGGAGGTGGTTTTTTCTCCCAACTCTGAGTGTTGTGTCTTTATTGCATATATGTAAGTTTGGTATTGTGTAGGGTTGGTATTATGTTGACTGAACTTAGCTAAAAAATTTAAACCCTTAGGAAAAGTGAAAGACCTATTTAGGGATGTAACAAGTGAAGGGTTAATTTTTTGAAAGGAAGGAGAAAATGGGATTGTGTTAAAGGATGTGTTCCCTGCATGGCAGGGGGAGAGAGCTTAGGAGGAGGAGATTCAGAGCTGATAATAGAGCTACAGAACTGAAAGTAAAACCACTAACCTGTTTCTTGTCTTCCCTCCCAGCCCTCCCTGTTTGTTTGTTGTTCGATGTCGTTCTTTTACAGGTTCTGAAGCAGATGGAGGTGTGCAGTTCTAAGGCAGCTGGCTCAATTTCCTTTGGCGGGGGGCTACATAGTCATGTGGACCTTTGTAAGCCCAGAGGCGCTAAATGGTAGTATGGGGTCTCCCTTCGGGACTAACAGTCTTTTGGCTGGGGGACCGTTGACTATCCAGTGTTGGAGACTCCTTTAACCCTAAATTGTTAGGTTGGGGGTCTGCATGGCAGCATGCTTTCCCAAGTGTTGCGGAAAGGGGTGTGGCATAAAATTCCAATTGGTCGGTAGCATCATAGAAGGAAAGTACAGCGGGTGTTCAGGACCCTAGTCATGGGGGGCTAGGGATAGGTCGGCTTGATGGTCGATCTTCCTTGGGCGGAGACGTAGGCGGAATGAGGGCGCCCTCATTCCCAGGGCGGCCACACCCCTTAGAGGGTTAATTAGGACAAGATCATCTTGCCAGCTGCGTAGCGATGCAGTATTAAAGTTATTTATTTACTTAGTTAATAAAAAGCAACCCCTCCCCCCGTTGGGGAGGTGTTTTTTTCTCCCAACTCTGAGTGTTGTGTCTTTATTGCATATATGTAAGTTTGGTATTGTGTAGGGTTGGTATTATGTTGACTGAACTTAGCTAAAAAATTTAAACCCTTAACCTCTCAATGAAGAATAACAAGAGAAGGAAGCAAATTAAATATTAGAAGTAAATTGGAAAGTTGTTAAAAAATTGTATTCTCTATCTGAATCATGAGTTTCATTTCCCTTTAAATACAATATTTTATTAACTTCATTTTTTTCTATATAAAAATGTTATTGATTAAACTTTACAACACATTATAACGTTCCTAAGCTGTGTGTAGGGTTGCCAACTGTGAACCATAAAAATACTGAACAACCTATAGGTAAAAGTATTTGCAGCATGACTTATTCAGGCTGTCTTCTTCTACTGAGCCTCTCTCCCCCTCCCCCTGGAGCTTGTAGTTTACGTTTATAACCCTGCAGGGCGCACTCACACAGCATAGGAATGTTAAAGCGTGGTAAAGTTTGAAGAATAAACTTTTTTTACATAGAAAATGAAGTTGATAAAATATTGTATTTCAGTAAAAGATTCTCAACTAGGAATGCCAACCCGTCCCTTAAAATACAGAACACTTATAAGTTACACATGCTGCAGGGTGTGCAGGGAGGAATATGAATAGTGCTGTCCAGAAACACAATATATGTTCCCCCCGGCACACCCTGCAGCATGTGTAACTCATAAGTGTCCAGGAAAACATGGCTGAGGTGGCAAACCTATTCTAAACATAAATTGTAGCGCAAGCTCAGTGTAGCACATCAAGCACTGGATCAGCATTCTAATAGCACTTTTCTTGAAATTGTTGTGCTAAGCTTAGCTTCCAGCAGAGAGAACTGTGCTCAGTTTGTTGTCATTCCTCAGTAGAAGTTAGTTTTAAGGGAGTTTTTTTTAGCAGTGAAGTGTTTAATGTCCCTTTAAAGATCAATCTGTGATCTGTTAGTAGAGTCTATATATGTTTGTGATTGATTACTTTTGCCTGCTTATACTATAGGTAGGAGGGGTTTACAGGTTTTCATTATTCCTGATAAGGTTTTCAATAAAGAAACATCTATCAGAGCTGCACATTTAGTCATTATATTCCCTGTTCAGGTATGTAAGGGTTAACATTGTTGTCAATATAGATTAACAGTAAGTAGATATGTGCTGTTTGTGTGTTCGTAAATAATAATAATACTTATATAGTGTTGTGCTGTTGGTCTGTGTATAAATAAATAATAATAATACTTATATATAGGCTGACCATATGGCCGCTTTAAGAAGGAACACATATGGAAAATACATATGTGAGGGTTCTTATACAAAACATTTCTATTTAAACAGCCCTGACATATGTATTTTTCATATGTGTCCCTTTTTAAAGCGGCAATATGGTCAGCCTACTTATATAGTGTTGTGCTGTTGGTCTGTGTATAAATAAATAATAATAATAATACTTATATAGTGTTGTGCTGTTAGTCTGTGTATAAATAAATAATAATAATAATACTTATATAGTGTTGTGCTGTTAGTCTGTGTATAAATAAATAATAATAATAATACTTATATAGTGTCTTGCTGTTAGTCTGTGTATAAATAAATAATAATAATAATACTTATATAGTGTTGTGCTGTTAGTCTGTGTATGAATAAATAATAATAATAATACTTATATAGTGTTGTGCTGTTAGTCTGTGTATAAATAAATAATAATACTTATAGTGTTGTGCTGTTAGTCTGTGTATAAATAAATAATAATAATAATACTTATATAGTGTTGTGCTGTTAGTCTGTGTATAAATAAATAATAATAATACTTATATAGTGTTGTGCTGTTAGTCTGTGTATAAATAAATAATAATACTTATATAGTGTTGTGCTGTTAGTCTGTGTATAAATAAATAATAATAATACTTATATAGTGTTGTGCTGTTAGTCTGTGTATAAATAAATAATAATAATACTTATAGTGTTGTGCTGTTAGTCTGTGTATAAATAAATAATACTTATATAGTGTTGTGCTGTTAGTCTGTGTATAAATAAATAATAATAATACTAATATAGTGTTGTGCTGTTAGTCTGTGTATAAATAAATAATAATAATACTTATATAGTGCTGTGCTGTTAGTCTGTGTATAAATAAATAATACTTATATAGGGAACGGTGTAAAAGCCGGAACGGAACAGAACAGGTCGGAACAGGACTTTTATGAAGGAAATTGATTTAAAATATAATTTGATGTGTTAGAGACTCTTGAGAACAATTTTAGGAACAAGAATATTTGTGATATAATAATTAATTAACCCTTTAACTACCAAAATAGTGTCCGGAACCAAACATAACAGCCCGGAACAGCACCTTCCCAGAAAACCAGATACACCAAATTCACAAGTCACATGTGACTAAATGTAATAAGTGTAATCAGCCACAAACCATCCACAGAAACCAAACTATAATATCTGTTCCGGCCTTTAATACACTTTTTTATAAAAAAGTGACAGAACGGCACCTTCCCAGCAAAATATACAGACCACATTCACCAGCCACACATAACTAGATGGGATAAGTGTAATCAACCACAAACCATCCACAGAAACCACGTTCCAATACCCGTTCCGGCCTGTAAAACGCTTTTTCATGAAAAGTGATGGAACAGCACCTTACCAACAAACCAGATACACCAAATTCACCAGTCACACATGACTAAATGTTATAAGTGTAATCAGCCACAAACCATCCACAGAAACCACATTATGATATCTGTTCCGGCCTTTAATACACTTTTTTATAAAAAGTGATGGAACGGCACCTACCCAGCAAAATATACAGACCAAATTCACCAGCCACACATAACTAGATGTGATAAGTGTAATCAACCACAAACCATCCACAGAAACCATGTTCCAATACCCGTTCCGGCCTGTAAAACGCTTTTTCATGAAAAGTGACGGAACGGCACCTTACCAGCAAACCAGATACACCAAATTCCCCAGGCACACATGACTAAATGTTATAAGTGTAATCAGCCACAAACCATCCACAGAAACCACATTATGATATCTGTTCCCGCCTTTAATACACTTTTTTATAGAATAGTGATGGAACGGCACCTTCCCAGCAAAATATACAGACCAAATTCACCAGCCACACATAGCTAGATGTGATAAGTGTAATCAACCACAAACCATCCACAGAAACCACGTTCCAATACCCGTTCCGGCCTGTAAAATGCTTTTCGTGAAAAGTGACGGAACGGCCCCTTACCAGCAAACCAGATACACCAAATTCACCAGTCACACATGACTAAATGTTATAAGTGTAATCAGCCACAAACCATCCACAGAAACCACATTATGATATCTGTTCCGGCCTTTAATACACTTTTTTATAAAAAGTGATGGAACACTACCTACCCAGCAAAATATACAGACCAAATTCACCAGCCACACATAACTAGATGTGATAAGTGTAATCAACCACAAACCATCCACAGAAACCACGTTCTAATACCTGTTCCGGCCTGTAAAACGCTTTTTCATGAAAAGTGACGGAACAGCACCTTACCAGCAAAACAGATACACCAAATTCACCAGTCACACATAACTAAATGTTATAAGTGTAATCAGCCACAAACCATCCACAGAACCCACATTATGATATCTGTTCCAACCTTTAATACACTTTTTTATAAAAAGTAACGGAACGGCACCTACCCAGCAAAATATACAGACCAAATTCACCAGCCACACATAACTAGATGTGATAAGTGTAATCAACCACAAACCATCCACAGAAACCACGTTCCAATAACCGTTCCGGCCTGTAAAACGCTTTTTCATGAAAAGTGACGGAACGGCACCTTACCAGCAAACCAGATACACCAAATTTACCAGTCACACATAACTAAATGTTATAAGTGTAATCAGCCACAAACTATCCACAGAAACCACATTATGATACCTGTTCCGGCCTTTAATACTCTTTTTTATAGCAAAGTGACGGAAGGGCACCTTCCCAGCAAAATATACAGACCACATTCACCAGCCACACATAACTAGATGTGATAAGTGTAATGAACCACAAACCATCCACAGAAACCACGTTCCAATACCCGTTCCGGCCTGTAAAACGCTTTTTCATGAAAAGTGACGTAACGGCACCTTACCAGCAAACAAGATACACCAAATTCACCAGTCACACATGACTAAATGTTATAAGTGTAATCAGCCACAATCCATACACAGAAACCCCATTATGATATCTGTTCCGGCCTTTAATGCACTTTTTTATAAAATGTGATGGAACGGCACCTTCCAAGCAGAATATACAGACCAAATTCACCAGCCACACATAACTAGATGTGATAAGTGTAATCAACCACAAACCATCCACAGAAACCATGTTCCAATACCCGTTCCGGCCTGTGACACACTTTTTCATGAAATGTGATGGAACGGCACCTTCCCAGCAACATATACAGACCTAATTTGGTCTGTATATGTTGTTGATAAGGTGCCCTTCCGTCACTTTTCATGAAAAAGCATATTACCGGCCAGAATAGATATTGGAATGTGGTTTCTGGGATGGTTTGTGGTTGATTACACTTATCACATCTAGTTATCTGTGGCTGGTGAATTTGGTCTGTATATGTTGCTGGGAAGGTGCCATTCCATCACTTTTCATGAAAAAGTGTATTACAGGTCGTAACAGGTATTGGAACGTGGTTTCTGGGGATGGTTTGTAGTTGATTACACTTATCACATCTAGTTATGTGTGACTGGTGAATTTGATGTATCTGGTTTGCTGGGAAGGTGCCGTTCTGTCACTTTTTATGAAAAATGGTTTTACAGTCCGGAACGGTTATTGAATCGTGGTTTCTGTGGATGGTTTGTGGTTGATTACACTTATCACATCTAGTTATGTGTGGCTGATGAATTTGGTCTGTATATGTTGCTGGGAAGGTGCTGTTCCATCAATTTTCATGAAAAGCGTATTACAGGCTGGAACAGATATCATAATGTGGTTTCTGTGGATGGTTGGGGGCTCATTACACTTTATACATTTAGTCATGTGTGACTGGTGAATGTGATGTATCTGGTTTGCTGATAAGGTGCCGTTCCGTCAATTTTCATGAAAAAGCGTTTTACAGGTCGGAACGGATATTGGAACGTGGTTTCTGTGGATGGTTTGTGGTTGATTACACTTACTTTATCCAGTCATGTGTGACTGGTGAATGTGATGTATCTGTTGTTGGGAAGGTGCCGTTCCGTCACTTCTCATGAAAAAGCGTATTACAGGCCGGAACAAGTATTGAAACATGGTTTCTGTGGATGGTTTGTGGTTGATTACAATTATCACATTTAGTTATATGTGGCTGGTGAATTTAGTCTGTATATGTTGTTGATAAGGGGCCGTTCCGTCACTTTTAATGAAAAAGCGTATTACCGGCCAGAACAGGTATTGGAATATGGTTTCTGTGGATGGTTTGTGGTTGCTTACACTTATCACATCTAGTTATGTTTTGTTGTTGAATTTAGGTCATTATATGTTGCTGGGAAGGTGCCGTTCCATCACTTTTCATGAAATAGTGTGTTACAGGCCGCAACGGGTTTTGGAACGTGGTTTCTGTGGATGGTTTGTGGTTGATTACACTTATCACATATAGTTATGTGTGACTAGTGAATTTGATGTATCTGGTTTGCTGGTAAGGTGCCGTTCCATCACTTTTCATGAAAAATCGTTTTACAGGCCGGAACGGGTATTGGAATGTGATTTCTGTGGATCATTTGTGGTTGATTACACTTATCACATCTAGTTATGTGTGGCTGGTGAATTTGGACTGTATATGTTGCTGGGAAGGTGCCTTTCCATCACTTTTCATGAAAAAGTGTGTTACAGGCCGGAACGGGTATTGGAACGTGGTTTCTGTGGATGGTGTGTGGTTGATTACACTTATCACATCTAGTTATGTGTGGCTGGTAAATTTGGAGTGTATATATTGCTGGGAAGGTGCCGTTCCATCACTTTTCATGAAAATCATTTTACAGGCCGGAACCTTTATTGGAACATGGTTTCTGTGGATGGTTTGTGGTTGATTACACTTATTTTATATAGTTATGTGTGTCTGGTGAATTTGGTCTGTATATGTTGTTGGGAAGGTGCTGTTCCATTACTTTTAATGAAAAAGTGTATTACAGGCCGGAACAGATATCATAAAGAGGTTTCTGTGGATGCTTTGTGGCTGATTACACTTATAACATTTAGTCATGTGTGACTGGTGAATTTGGTGTATCTGGTTTGCTGGTAAGGTGCCGTTCCATCACTTTTCATGAAAAAGCGTTTTACATGCCGGAACCAGTATTGGAACGTGGTTTCTGTGGATGGTTTGTGGTTCATTACACTTATCACATCTAGTTATGTGTGGCTGGTGAATTTGGTCTGTATATTTTGCTGGGAAGGTGCCGTTCCGTCACTTTTTATAAAAAAGTGTATTAAAGGCCGGAACAGATATCATAATGTGGTTTCTGTGGATGGTTTGTGGCTGATTACACTTATAACATTTAGTCATGTGTGACTGGTGAATTTGGTGTATCTGGTTTGCTGGTAAGGTGCCGTTCCGTCACTTTTCATGAATAAGCATTTTACAGTCCGGAATGGGTATTGGAACGTGGTTTCTGTGGATGGTTTGTGGTTGATTACACTTATCACATCTAGTTATGTGTGGCTGGTGAATGTGGTCTGTATATTTTGCTGGGAAGGTGCCGTTCCATCACTTTTTATAAAAAAGTGTATTAAATGCCGGAACAGATATCATAATGTGGTTTCTGTGGATGGATTGTGGCTGATTACACTTATAACATTTTAAAAAGAAGTAGTTTTCCAGCCTCCAGTGAATTTAAAAGACCTTTATTAGTTTCTTACAGGGTCCATCATATCAACCAGTTGGTTGATATGATGGACCCTGTAAGAAACTAATAAAGGTCTTTTAAATTTACTGGAGGCTGGAAAACTACTTCTTTTGAATACATACTGGGGTTTGGATAACCCTTTCCTGTGCCCCAGAAAGGAAAAGAGAGGTGCTGTCTTTCACTATTTGCATATAATACTTATAACAATTTTGTCATGTGTGACTGGTGAATTTGGTGTATCTTGTTTCCTGGTAAGGTGCCGTTCCGTCACTTTTCATGAAAAAGCATTTTACAGGCCAGAACGGGTATTGGAATGTGGTTTCTGTGGATGGTTTGTGGTTGATTACACTTATCACATCTAGTTATGTGTGGCTGGTGAATGTGGTCTGTATATTTTGCTGGGAAGGTGCCATTCCGTCACTTTTTTATAAAAAAGTGTATTAAAGGCCGGAACAGATATTATAATGTGGTTTCTGTGGATGGTTTGTGGCTGATTACACTTATTATATTTAGTCACATGTGACTTGTGAATTTGGTGTATCTGGTTTTCTGGGAAGGTGCTGTTCCGGGCTGTTATGTTTGGTTCCGGACACTATTTTGGTAGTTAAAGGGTTAATTAATTATTATATCACAAATATTCTTGTTCCTAAAATTGTTCTCAAGAGTCTTTAACACATCCCATTATATTTTAAATCAATTTCCATCATAAAAGGCCTGTTCCGGCCTGTTCCGTTCCGTTCCGGCTTTTACACCGTTCCCTTATATAGTGTTGTGCTGTTAGTCTGTGTATAAATAAATAATAATAATACTTATATAGTGTTGTGCTGTTAGTCTGTGTATAAATAAATAATACTTATATAGTGTTGTGCTGTTAGTCTGTGTATAAATAAATAATAATAATACTTATATAGTGTTGTGCTGTTAGTCTGTGTATAAATAAATAATAATAATACTTACATAGTGTTGTGCTGTTAGTCTTTGTATAAATAAATAATAATAATACTTATATAGTGTTGTGCTGTTAGTCTGTGTATATATAAATAATAATAATAATACTTATATAGTGTTGTGCTGTTAGTGTGTGTATAAATAAATAATAATAATACTTATATAGTGTTGTGCTGTTAGTCTGTGTATATATAAATAATAATAATAATACTTATATAGTGTTGTGCTGTTAGTCTGTGTATAAATAAATAATAATAATACTTATATAGTGTTGTGCTGTTGGTCTGTGTATAAATAAATAATAATAATACTTATATAGTGTTGTGCTGTTAGTCTGTGTATAAATAAATAATAATAATACTTATATAGTGTTGTGATGTTAGTCTGTGTATAAATAAATAATAATAATACTTATATAGTGTTGTGCTGTTAGTCTGTGTATAAATAAATAATAATACTTATATAGTGTTGTGCTGTTAGTCTGTGTATAAATAAATAATAATACTTATATAGTGTTGTGCTGTTAGTCTGTGTATAAATAAATAATAATAATACTTATATAGTGTTGTACTGTTAGTCTGTGTATAAATAAATAATAATACTTATATAGTGTTGTGCTGTTAGTCTGTGTATAAATAAATAATAATAATACTTATATAGTGTTGTACTGTTAGTCTGTGTATAAATAAATAAATAATAATACTTATATAGTGTTGTGCTGTTAGTCTGTGTATAAATAAATAATAATAATACTTATATAGTGTTGTGCTGTTAGTCTGTATATAGATAAATATTATTATTATTATTATTATTATTATTATTATTAATAATAATAATAATAATGTTTATAAAGTGTTGTGCTGTTAGTCTGTATATAAATAAATGCTATTATTATTATTATTATTAATTATATAGTGTTGTGCTGTTAGTCTGTATATAACAATATCAAAAACCAAATCAGTCCTTGATAGAGGTGCGCCTATGGTGATGAATATGGCAAACAATCCGATATGTGGCTGCTCTTCTATAGCGTGCATCGACGGTAAGGAAATCTGTAGTAGGAAAACAGGAAGGCGCCAATAGGGTGATAACGTATGAACCCTGACAGGTAAGTATAACGAGAGAAGAGGTACTCACAAGCAGGGCGGCACTTGTACGTGCCTGACCAAGCGGGCCGGGACCACAGCGTCGCCCGGAAGACTCACTACGGCAACAATACCAATCCTCGAGCCGGACCTAGTTCCGTGTGGCCAATCAGGAACGCTGGATGATGACACACCTCCCTCTTCGTATGCCGATACTGGACACAGGCATAGAGGGTAGGAGACAGGAACCAACTGTGTAAGGCTCTCCCGAATACCGAGAGTTTGAATCACACAAGCCAACACGCTTTTTTCATTCAGATCAGCAATGTACAATTTGCTCTAAGTTTGTCTGATCCTAAGAGTGATTTACTCTTAGAGTAAATCACTCTTAGGATCAGACAAACTTAGAGCAAATTGTACATTGCTGATCTGAATGAAAAAAGCGTGTTGGCTTGTGTGATTCAAACTCTCGGTATTCGGGAGAGCCTTACACAGTTGGTTCCTGTCTCCTACCCTCTATGCCTGTGTCCAGTATCGGCATACGAAGAGGGAGGTGTGTCATCATCCAGCGTTCCTGATTGGCCACATGGAACTAGGTCCGGCTCGAGGATTGGTATTGTTGCCGTAGTGAGTCTTCCGGGCGACGCTGTGGTCCCGGCCCGCTTGGTCAGGCACGTACAAGTGCCGCCCTGCTTGTGAGTACCTCTTCTCTCGTTATACTTACCTGTCAGGGTTCATACGTTATCACCCTATTGGCGCCTTCCTGTTTTCCTACTACAGATAGTCTGTATATAAATAAATGCTATTATTATAATTATTATTATTATTAATAATAATAATAATAATGTTTATAGAGGGGTGTGGGTAAAAGCCAGATCCATGCCTAATTTAGATGGATACACACAAATTTAAGTGTTTTCCACACAAACGCATCCAGACACTTCTGTATCCAACAACATTTTATTCAAAAACATTTGGGTGCTTTCAGAATTAACACTTGTTTACAGAAAAAACGCTGGATCCTTACGGATCCATGTCTAATTTAGACAGATATACACAGATGTAAGTGTTTTCCACACAAATACATCCAGATACTTCTGGATCTTTCACTATTTTACACAAAACCATCTGGGTCCTTTCAGAACAAACACATTTTTTTTTTTACACAAAAATAATCTGATCCTGCCATATCCATGTCTTTTTTAGACAGAGATACACAAATTTAATTTTTGTCCATACAAACACATCCAGGCACTTCTGGATTGTACAATTTTATTTTTTTTTACTCAAAAACATCTGGGTCCTTTCAGAACCAAGAGTTTGGATCCGGCTGCTTTTCTTTAAAAACTGTTGTTTCTGAAAGGACCCAGATGTTTTTGTGTAAAAAAAAATCGTACAATCCAGAAGTGTCTGGATGTGTTTGTGTTGGGCAGGATCAGATTATTTTTGTGTAAAAAAAATGTGTTTGTTCTGAAAGGACCCAGATGGTTTTGTGTAAAATAGTGATAGATCCAGAAGTATCTGGATGTATTTGTGTGGAAAATACTTACATTTGTGTATATCTGTCTAAATGACATGGATCCGGCTGTTTTTCTGTAAAAAAGTGTTGGTTCTGAAAGGACCCAAATGTTTTTGAGTAAAATGTTGTTGGATATAGAAGTGTCTGGATATGTTTGTGTGGAAAACACTTAAATTTGTGTGTATTTGTCTTAATTCGGCATGGATCCGGCAAGATCCGGCTTTTACCCGCACCCTTTATAGAGTGTTGTCCTGTTAGTCTGTATATAAACAAATGCTAATAATAATTATGTTTCTAGAGTGTTGTGCTGTTAGTTTGTATATAAAAAAATGTTATTAATAATAATAATAATGTTTATATAGTGTTGTGCTGTTAGTCTGTATATAAATAAATACTACTAATAATAATTATGTTTATAGAGTGTTGTGCTGTTAGTCTGTATATAAATAAATACTACTACTAATAATAATGTTTATAGAGTGTTGTGCTGTTAGTCTGTATATAAATAAATACTACTACTAATAATAATGTTTATATAGTGTTGTGCTGTTAGTCTGTATATAAATAAATACTACTACTAATAATAATGTTTATAGAGTGTTGTGCTGTAAGTCTGTATATAAATAAATACTACTAATAATAATAATGTTTATATAGTGTTGTGCTGTTAGTCTGTATATAAATAAATACTACTACTAATAATAATGTTTATATAGTGTTGTGCTGTTAGTCTGTATATAAATAAATACTACTACTAATAATTATGTTTATAGAGTGTTGTGCTGTTAGTCTGTATATAAATAAATACTACTACTAATAATAATGTTTATACAGGGAGTGCAGAATTATTAGGCAAATGAGTATTTTGAACACATCATCCTCTTTATGCATGTTGTCTTACTCCAAGCTGTATAGGCTCGAAAGCCTACTACCAATTAAGCATATTAGGTGATGTGCATCTCTGTAATGAGAAGGGGTGTGGTCTAATGACATCAACACCCTATATCAGGTGTGCATAATAATTAGGCAACTTACTTTCCTTTGGCAAAATGGGTCAAAAGAAGGACTTGACAGGCTCAGAAAAGTCAAAAATAGTGAGATATCTTGCAGAGGGATGCAGCACTCTTAAAATTGCAAAAGCTTCTGAAGCGTGATCATCGAACAATCAAGCTGTTCATTCAAAATAGTCAACAGGGTCGCAAGAAGCGTGTGGAAAAACCAAGGTGCAAAATAACTGCCCATGAACTGAGAAAAGTCAAGCGTGCAGCTGCCAAGATGCCACTTGCCACCAGTTTGGCCATATTTCAGAGCTGCAACATCACTGGAGTGCCCAAAAGCACAAGGTGTGCAATACTCAGAGACATGGCCAAGGTAAGAAAGGCTGAAAGACGACCACCACTGAACAAGACACACAAGCTGAAACGTCAAGACTGGGCCAAGAAATATCTCAAGACTGATTTTTCTAAGGTTTTATGGACTGATGAAATGAGAGTGAGTCTTGATGGGCCAGATGGATGGGCCCGTGGCTGGATTGGTAAAGGGCAGAGAGCTCCAGTCAGACTCAGACGCCAGCAAGGTGGAGGTGGAGTACTGGTTTGGGCTGGTATCATCAAAGATGAGCTTGTGGGGCCTTTTCGGGTTGAGGATGGAGTCAAGCTCAACTCCCAGTCCTACTGACAGTTTCTGGAAGACACCTTCTTCAAGCAGTGGTACAGGAAGAAGTCTGCATCCTTCAAGAAAAACATGATTTTCATACAGGACAATGCTCCATCACACGCGTCCAAGTACTCCACAGCGTGGCTGGCAAGAAAGGGTATAAAAGAAGAAAATCTAATGACATGGCCTCCTTGTTCACCTGATCTGAACCCCATTGAGAACCTGTGGTCCATCATCAAATGTGAGATTTACAAGGAGGGAAAACAGTACACCTCTCTGAACAGTGTCTGGGAGGCTGTGGTTGCTGCTGCACTCAATGTTGATGGTGAACAGATCAGAACACTGACAGAATCCATGGATGGCAGGCTTTTGAGTGTCCTTGCAAAGAAAGGTGGCTATATTGGTCACTGATTTGTTTTTGTTTTGTTTTTGAATGTCAGAAATGTATATTTGTGAATGTTGAGATGTTATATTGGTTTCACTGGTAAAAATAAATAATTGAAATGGGTATATATTTGTTTTTTGTTAAGTTGCCTAATAATTATGCACAGTAATAGTCACCTGCACACACAGATATCCCCCTAAAATAGCTAAAACTAAAAACAAACTAAAAACTACTTCCAAAAATATTCAGCTTTGATATTAATGAGTTTTTTGGGTTCATTGAGAACATGGTTGTTGTTCAATAATAAAATTAATCCTCAAAAATACAACTTGCCTAATAATTCTGCACTCCCTGTAGAGTGTTGTGTTGTAAGTCTGTATATAAATAAATACTACTACTAATAATAATGTTTATAGAGTGTTGTGCTGTTCGTTTGTATATAAAAAAATGTTGTTAATAATAATAAAGTTTATAGAGTATTGTGCTGTTAATCCACTTATAAATAAATACTATTAATAATAATAATAATAATAATAATGTTTATAGAGTGTTGTGCTGTTAGTCTGTATATAAATAAATGCTAATAATAATCATCGATTACAAGTTTTGCGCTATAGAGGGTGCAAAATGAACGCAACAAAAGTTGCGTTATTTCACTCCCCATAGCGCTGCCATTACAAGTTTCTGAAAAGCCTCCTGGTGCGTGCAATATGGTGGACGATAAACTCCAAACCGCACAAAATCCAAGGGCTGATTTGACGTGCTTGTGCACGCTTTCCCCATAGACATCAATGGGGAGAGAGTGATAGAAAAAAAGTTAACACCTGAAGCGCGGAATGAAAATTCTCTGTAAAGCAACCCCATTGATGTCTATGGGGAAAAAAATTACGTTTAAACCTAAGACCCTAACATAAACCACAAGTCTAAACATCCCTAATCCATCGCCCAAGACATCGCCAACACCTAAATAAAGTTATTAAACCCTAAACTGTCCCTCCCAACATCGCCACCACTAACAAAAGTTATTAACCCCTATTCCACCGCTCCCTGACAATGCGGCCAATATAATAAACGTATTAACCCCTAAATCTCTGGCCTCCTACATCACCGCTACTAAAAAAAACCTATTAACCCCTAATCCGCAAGCCCCCCATCGCAAAAAACTATATTAAAATATTAACCCCTAAACTTAACAACCCCCTAACTTTATATTAAAATTACAATATCCCTATCTTAAAATAAATAAAAACTTACCTGTGAAATTAAAAAAACCTAACATAACTATTATACTAAACTATTATACTAAAATTAAAATAGCTACCAATTAAAAAAACTAAATTACACATTAGAAAAACCTAACACTACTAAAAAAAATGTAAGTATAAAATTACAAAAAATATTAAATTATGAAAAATAGCAAACAAAGACCTTCAACATAAAAAACCCTACCTTACAATAGACTATTAATAGCCATTAAAAGGGCATTTTGTAGGGCATTGCCCTAAAGAAATCCGCTCTTTTACCTGGAAAAAAATACAAAGACCCTTTTAAGGGCAATGTATGGGCATTGCCCTTAAAAGGGCATTCAGCTTTTTTACATTGCCCTGAAAAGGGCATTCAGCTCTTTTATCTAAAGCCCAACTTCTGAAATCCTATTGGCTGATTTGAATTCAAGAATCAAATCAGCCAATAGGAATGCAAGGGATGCCATTTTGAAAAGGCTCCCTTGCATTGAAGATCCAGTGTACGGCGGAGACCGTATGAAGGAAACGCTCCGCGCTGGATGTCTTCAAAGATGGATCCGCTCCACGCCACCAAGATGAAGATAGATACCACCGCCCTAATGGATGTCCGGACTTCAGATACTGTGAGTGGATCTTTGGGGGTTAGTGTTAGTTTTTTTTTTTTTTTTTTTAATTTGGGTGAGTTTTATTTTTAGATTAGGGTTTTGGGCTTTAGGTAAAAGAGCTAAATGCCCTTTTCAGGGCAATGTAAAAGAGCTGAATGCCCTTTTAAGGGCAATGCCCATACAAATGCCCTTTTCACAGCAATGGGTAGCTTAGATTTTTGTTAGAGTTAGTTTTTTTTATTTTGGGGGGTTGGTTGGGTGCTGGGTTATACTGTTGGAGGGGTCTTTGTATTTTTTTCCAGGTAAAAGAGCTGATTTCTTTAGAGCAATGCCCAACAAAAAGGCCATTTTAAGGGCTATTGGTAGTTTATTGTAGGCTAGATTTTATTTTTATTTCACATGAAAGTTTATAATTATTTTAACTAGGTAGACTAGTTAGTAAATGGTTATTATCAGCCAATAGGATGAGAGCTTCTGAAATTATATTGGCTGTTCAAATCAGCCAAAAGAATTTCAGTAGCTCTCATCCTATTGGCTGATTTGAACAGCCAATATGATTTCAGTAGCTCTCATCCTATTGGCTGATTTGAATTTCCAAAATCAAATCAGCCAATAGGAATGCAAGGGACACCATCTTGAATCGTGTACCTTGCATTGAAGATTCAGTGTACGGCGGCGACCGTATGAAGAGGATGCTCCATGCCGAATGTCTTCAGGATGGACCTGCTCCGCGCCGCCGAGATAAAGATAGAAAATGCCGCCTAGATGAAGAATTTTCGCCACCTGGATGAGGTCTTCGCCGCCTGGATGAAGATCGTTCAGGCAGGACTTCAAAAATTGTAAGTGGATCTTCGGGGGTTAGTGATAAGATTTTTTCGGTGTTTTTTTTTTTTAGTTTAGGGTTTGGGCTTTTCGTAAAAGGGCAATTCCCATACAAATGCTTTTTTTAGGGCAATGGGTAGCTTAGTTTTTTATTTTGGGGGTTGGTTGGGTGGTGGGTTTTACTGTTGGGGGGTTTTTTGTATTTTTTTTTTTTTACAGAGCTGTTTCACTTAGGGCAATGCCCTACAAAAGACCATTTTAAGGGTTATTGGTAGTTTATTGTAGGCTAGGGTTTTTTTTATTTTGGGTGGGCTTTTTTATTTTTTATAGGGCTATTAGATTAGGTGTAATTCTTTTTTATTTTGGATAATTTTGTTTGTTATTTTTTGTAATTTAGTATTTTTTACTTTTTGTAATTAGATAGTTTGTAATTTTTAGAGTAGTGACTTGTGGACTTTTTATTATTTTTTGCTATTAATAAAGGTGTGATTATTTTTGCACTTCTCGTCTCAGTCTGATTCCTGGCACCCTGACATTACGCAAAGGCCCAATTACTATAGAAAGTTTATTAAAAACTTCTCGAGGGTACTAGCGTGCCAGTGCTCATTCTTACTGACCACAAGAATTTAACTTATCTATCTGAAGCAAAACGTTTGTCACCCCAACAGGCCAAATGGGCGCTATTTTTGTCTTGGTTTAATTATGTGGTCTCCTACCTACAGTAAGAATGTTAGGGCTGATGCCCTCTCTCGACAATTTTAGCCTCTGTCCAAGGAGGAGTCTGTACCTACTCCTGTTATACCTCCTGACAATATTTTGGCTACCATACGTACTAATTTGACTTCTCCCTTGGGGGAGGAGATCCTGGCTGCACAAACCAATGCACTTCCTGAGAAACCTAGTGGTAAGTGTTTTGTTCCTGAGAATCTTCAAACTAAACTTTTGCACATTTACCACTATCCTAAAGCTGCAGGTCACCCAGGCAAGAACCAAATGATTTGGTCTGTCACTCGACAATTCTGGTGGCCAGGTCTTCGTTCTGATGTTGCTGCATATGTTGCCTCCTGCTCAGTTTGTGCACAGAATAAGACTCCTTGACGTCTTCTTGTGGGTCTTCTTCAACCTATTGCTAATGGTGAGCGTCCTTGGACACATCTTTCCATGGACTTCATTGTCGAGCTCCCTGTTTCCAATGGCAATACTGTTATTCTTATGGTGGTTGACCGTTTTTCTAAAATGTCACATTGCATTACCTTGATGAAGCTGCCTACCGCTCAGGAGCTTGCTTCAATTTTTGCCCGGGAGGTCTTCCGTTTACATGGGTTACCCAAGGAGATAGTGTCGGACTGGGGTAGCCAGTTTGTCTCCAGATTTTGGCGTTCCTTTTGTGCTCAAATGGGGATCCAGCTTTCCTTCTCCTCGGCATATCACCCTCAATCCAATGGGGCTGCGGAACGGTCTAATCAAGCTCTGGAATAGTTCCTCCGTTGCTATGTGTCAGATCACCACAATAATTGGTCTGAACTGTTACCTTGGGCAGAGTTTGCTCGTAATAGTGCTATTAATGCTTCCTCCAAGTTATCCCCGTTCATGGGTTTCAACCATCCTTGTTGCCCGATTCATGTCTCAGGGTATTCCGGCCTTGGATTAGCATCTCCGGCAACTCCGTTCCATGTGGGTGCAGATTCAGGATTGTCTTCATCGTTCTATGCAGCGGCAAAAGTTCCAGGCTGATCGTAGGCGTCTGCCCGCACCTTCCTACCAGGTTGGTGAGAGAGTTTGGCTGTCCTCCCGCAACTTGAATCTTTGTGTGCCTTCCAATAAATTGGCTCCCCGTTATGTTGGTCCTTTTTGAATACTCCGACTGGTTAATCCTGTGGCCTACGCTCTTGACATTCCTCCTGCTATGCGCATCTCCAATGTTTTTCATGTCTCCCTCTTGAAACCATTGGTTTGTAATCGGTTTACCACTGTGTTGCCTCGTCCCCGTCCTATCTTTGTTGACAACCACGAGGAGTATGAGGTCAGCAGCATTATTGACTCTCGTATGTCCAGTGGCCGTGCACAGTATTTGGTTCACTGGAGGGGCTACGGTCCGGAGAAACGTTCTTGGATTCCCTCCTCTTATGTTCATGCTCCCGCCTTCCTCCGTGCCATCCATGCCTGTTTCCCCAATAAGCCTTTCTGTCCTCCCACGGGGGAGGGGTCATTGAGGGGAGGGTACTGTCAGGGTTTTTCCCCTGTTTTGTTTGCCATGTGCTGCTGGCAGCCATTTTACTCACCTCTCTTGCTGACTATGGTGCATTGTGGGGGATGCTGCTAATTTCCTGCACTTCCTTTTATGGCCAGACTGGTGTGCATCATCCGTGTGAGACAGGATGCAGTCTCAGAATTTTGATGTCATCACTTATTATTTAAAGGGCCTCTGTTCAGTAGGCTTTGCCTTTGTGTTGTCGCAGACCTGTTTGTGAGAGTTCCTGTGTATTACCTGGCTGCCTGACGTCCTTCCTGGTTCCTGATCCCTGGCTTGTTCCTGACTCTGCTGTTTTCCTTGTTCCTGATTCTGGCTCGTCTGACTATTCGTTTTGGCTCCAGACTCGGCTCATCTGACTACCAGCTCTGGTTTTGACTCCTGGCTTGTTATGTGACTTGTGGACATTTTATTATTTTTTGCTATTAATAAAAGTTATTTTTGCACTTCTCGTCTCAGTCTCGTCTCAGTCTGATTCCTGGCACCCTGACAATTGGCGGCAGTGTAGGGCTTAATAACTTTAGTATAGTGGGGGCGATGGGGGCGGATGGCAGATTATGGGTTAATAATATTTAAATAGTGTTTGTGATTCGGGAGGGCAGCGGTTTAGGGGTTAATAACTTTATTATAGTGGTGACGATGTTGGGGAGCATGGGAATAGAGGTTAATAAATTGTATTAGTGACGGCGATGTCGGGAGCGACAGATTAGGGGTTAATAAATTTAATATAGTGTTTGCGATGCGGGAGGGCCTCGGTTTAGGGGTTAATAGGTAGTTTATGGGTGTTAGTGTACCTTGTAACACTTTAGGTATGAGTTTTATTTTACAGTTTTGTTGCGTAAAACTCATAACTACTGCTTTTAGATTGCGAAATGGATGTTGTCGGTATAGGCTGTAACGCTAGCTTTTTAGCCTCACCGCAAAACTCGTAATGGCTGCGCTATGGAAGTCCCATGAAAAAACATAATTTTTATGTGTGCGAGACTGATGTTGCGTTACAGGATAAAAGGCTTGCGGTACAGCTATACCGACAAGACTTGTAATGGCTGCGATGCTGTTTTAATGCTGAAAGGACCATTTTTTCAGCGTTAAAAAACGAACGCACAACTCGTAATCTAACTGAGTGTTTTTTATATGCACACTTTCTGAGGCACCTGCTCCTACTGAGCATGAATCCAAAAAATAACAGTTGTCGCTCGCTGTTTAAATCTTTGCAGCTAACGTAATTAATCTCCTCCCCAACTCGCATAAACATCAAAAGCCATAACCACACCCTGTTCGACTGGATTCTCTCCACTTCTCCCGACCGAATCCAGGAGGCAGGTGTTCTCCCTAACAGTTTCAGTGACCACTGCTTAGTGTACTGCGTGTACAAAATAAAGGCAACTAAATCCTCTCCCAAGGTTAAAATCACCAGGTCCTTCAAAAAATTTAATCTTCAATCATTTCTAAATGACATTAAGAACCTTCCCTGGCACAGATTAAACCTAATCCCAGATTTAGACTCTGCAGTTGAATTCTTTCAGTCTGAACTCCTACAAGTTTGGAATTTGCATGCCCCGCTGCGTAAGGTGAGAGTAAAAGGATCACACTTGAATTGGATCACAGCTGACCTCATTCAAATGTACCAGTTTCGGAATTCATTGTGGTCAAAGTTCAAGCATACAGGCACTAGGACCGATCACTATGTATATAGAAAATGGAGAAATATATTCACTAAAGAAACAAAATTGGCCAAGGCCCAATATTTCTATGAAAATCTGAACAATAACATATCAAATCCTAGAAAGTTTTGGAAACTCATAAATAACTCCCCTTAAAAGTAGCAAATGCCTTCAATAGTTATTTTGTTGGATACTCCACCACCCTGATTGACAAAATAATAAATGGCACGCATCCTGAAACTACAAATGTGGATCAGGCCCCACTAAATCAGCAAAGACCCAATATAGAGAAGTTCAATTTTAGACCTGTACCCATTAATGTCATTAAGAAATACCTTAATAATCTAAAAATGAAAAACCAGTCTGGACCTGATCAAATCCCAGCAATGCTGTTGAAGCTTAGTGCGCCGGAAATTGCTAAGCCTATCACAACCCTAATTAATTAATCCTTGGTGTCTGGATACATACCCAAACTTTGGAAAACTGCAAGTCCATAAAAGTGGGGAGTTACCCTTGGTTTCTAACTATTGCCCTATATCATTGCTCCCAGTATTGTCAAAAATCTTAGAAAAATATGTCCATACGCAATTATGTGAGTATTACCAACAATCTAACTATCTAAGCCCTGATCAATCAGGTTTTCGCCCGAATCACTCCACTACAACTGCCCTCCTAAAAGTTTGAAATGATATCCAAACTGGCAAGGGACAAGGAAACCTAACTGGAGCTATTTTTCTTGATTTTGCAAAGGCCTTTGACACAGTAGACCACGACATACTACTGCTCAAACTAAAAAACTCTGGTATTGCTGATTTCCTGGTTTCGATCATATGTATCGGATCAATCACAATATGTCTCCATTTCTGACAGCGACTCCCTCCCACTCCCAGTCACGTGTGGTGTTCCCCAAGATTCCCTTATCAGCTTCCTACTATTCACAATATTTATAAATGATCTGCCTAATGTCTGCAAATCCTCAACTGTACACATGTACGCAGATGACACGTTAATCTATGCAAACAATTCCAATCTACCGCAGCTTGAAGCAGTGCTCCAAGACCAGTTAACAGAGGTAGAAAAGTGGATCTCAAAAAACAAACTCTTCCTAAACACTGACAAAACTACCACAATGATCTTTGGAACGGGACCTAAATTACACAAATTACAAAATTCCCATCTACGCATCAAAACAAAATCCAATTGCACACTGACCACAATCTACTCTTTCAAATACTCGGGTATGTTGTTAGACCCCAATCTATCTTTTGGCCTCCACATAGAAAAACTTGCATCTAAACTTTATCCAAAACTAGGTGACCTGTACAGAAACAAATTCTGCCTCAGCCCTACAGTAAAGGAAAAAAATTGTACAGCAAATGCTGATGCCAATCATGGATTACTGGGACATAGTATATGCACCTGCACCGCAAACTCACCTTAATAAACTTCATACATTGTATAACTCATTCTGCCGCTTAGTGCTACAATGTAACTACAGGACCCACCATTGTGACATGCTAAAAGAACTAAACTGGCTGTCGCTGGAATCCAGACGCACCCTCCATCTTTCCAGCCTTGTGTTTAAGAGCCATTCTGGGAAGTGCCCACCCTACCTGAGCAGAATGCTCTCCTTAGCTGTTCCCGCTTCCCATAACCTCTGATCCAGTACCAGCACATTATTTAGTTTGCCTCAATACAAAAAGAAAGCAGCTCGATCCTCCTTTTCCTACAGAGCACCACAATTATGGAACAACCTCCCGCACACTTTAAAACCTTCCCGAAGCCTAATATCCTTTAAGAGATCCCTCTCTACATATCTCAAAACAGAATGCACCTGTCATGGTTGATTATATATTTCCAACCTGTTTTATGTTACATTTTGCATATATTATGTATTAATATTGTTTTTGTATTTTATTGTACCCTATTGTATCAATACAATGTTTTGTGGACCCAGGACATACTTGAAAACGAGAGAAATCTCAATGTATCCTTCCTGGTAAATTATTTCATAAATAAATAAATGTGCAAGAGATCACAATGTATACATATATGGGCCAGTGATTGGTTGACAACTGTCACATGATAGTGGGGACAGAAAAAATAAAGAAACATTGAAATTTGTTAAAAAAACCCTCAAACTAAATGTTGTTGGGTTTAATTTTATGATGCAAATATCCTAGAAAGTCATTACCCTGATAACATCACATAGTGCCACTGCACATGCGTACTTTCCTCAAGCTGTCATTTTTTCTGCATCCACGGCTTTCAGGGCTAAGCAGCGCGGAAGTATACGATCTAAGCAGCCAGGAGCCTTTCTGTCATATCTATATGAAGCCTCCCGTGTCTGCTGTTTATAAGCTGTGCAGATTTATATGCAGATTGCTTCTTCTCTTTTGAGAAGAGAGTTGTGTTTCTTACAAAGGTAAAAAAAGCTTTGAGGCAGCTGCTGGGCAGGGAACATTTGATCCTTCACACATGACTACACAAGGGATTGTCTGCAAATTTACAGCAACATTTCATTCACTAAACAGTTTTTTGTGTGTGGGAATGAGCTTGTCAGATGTGCCAATACATGTGCAGTCCCTTAGGTAGTGTAGAGACACAGGCTGGCTGTTTTATGTAGGTGCCTGATAGAAATATTGTGCTCACTGCAGGTAAATCTGTAAATATAGGTGCTACAGGGTCATTTTCTACTTAGAAATACAGGTCTAAAGCTGCTGTGCGGACTCTCTTTGTTATAAACTATTTAACAACTGAATACAGCAGAGCTCACCAGCTGAAAAAGCCTGAAGTTAGGGGCGGAGGAATCTGATCACGAAGAGGACTATTTCTCATTAAAAGGTAATGAATTGACTCATTTAGATCTGATTATATCACAAATCCATTCTCATAATCTGTTTGCTATAAAATATATGTACATCTATTAACCAGACACTTTATTATGAACCTTTATTGTCTGAGAATAGGTCACTGTTTTCTTAGATAAAGGATTTAAGGAACATACAGAACAATACAAAACCTACAGTGGATTATACCTACATATTATTGCATCTACATGGTTAAATATTTCTAAAAGGGTTAAAGAGATAGTAAAGTCTTATTTACACAGATCATTTAATGTAATCAAATTTGCTTTGTTCTTTTGGTATCCGTTGTTAAAGAGTAAAGATAGGAACGCTCAAGAGCAGCAATGCACTGCTGGGAGCTAGCTGAAGGGGCAGGGGACATATGCTGCTTGATAAATGTGAAGTCTATAAGTGTCTTCTTTTTGATCCAGGGGGTCTATATTATTGTAAGGTTTATGAAGTCAACTGAATATGAATACTTTCCGGTACCACTTTTGCGTGTGCTCTTCCGGTCAGTACTCATTCTCAATATAATGTGTGTGTCATTTAATTATTTATTTGTGTCACAAATGTCAACAACACCAAAACAAAAACCATGTAAAAACAGAAATGTAATTACAAAAGAAAAAAAAAAGCAATGAATAAGAAATGTAATTACGATATACCGTTTTGATGTCATTTTAAAAAGGAAATTAATAAATCTTCATTTGGACTATTTCTTAAAGTATTTCAGCACAAATTATCTAGATGCAATTGGATAAGTTGTCAATCTCAATTTTCTTAAAATTTTAGTTTTCGCTTTGAGGCAAAATCGCTCAATTTGACTGGGTGCAAACTCTTGTCCTTGTCTTGACGCACTTTTTCCTGGTGATTGACCTCTCTTTAATTTAAATTACTGTATGCCGACCTCTCATCAGAGTGCAAATTTGTAAAACTCATAAGCAGCTTGTCTGAGAAAGCTAAACCACCTAGGCTAACTTGTACTACGTATGATGCGCAGATAAAAAAATAAATGTGTAAATAAAGCTGAATTATATACTGCAACCCCCGTTATTAGAACTAGCAAATGTCAAAATATAAGATGCATATTTAAAGCTGAAACTAGATGTATCTCAAGGTATGTAAATGAGGCAACAAAGATTTAGTACGGAGCAGAAGCTCCAAGTCCACTCAAAATACTTAAAGGGACAGTCTACACCAGAATTGTTATTGTTTTAAAAGATAAATAATCCCTTTTTTACCCATTCCCCAGTTTTGCATAACCAACACAGTTATATTTATTTATTTTTTACCTCTGTGATTATCTTGTATCTCAGCCTCTGCAAACTGCCCCTTTATTTCAGTTCTTTTGACAGACTTGCAGTTTAGCCAATTAGTGATGGCTCCCAGGTAACTTCACGTGCATGAGCACAGTGTTATCTATATGAAACACATGAACTAACACCCTCTAGTGGTGAAAAACCTGTTAAAATGCATTCCTAAAAGGCGGCCTTCAAGGTCTAAGAAATTAGCATATGAACCTCCTAGGTTAAGCTTTCAACTAAGAATACCAAGAGAACAAAGCAAAATTGGTGATAAAAGTAAATTGGAAAATTGTTTAAAATTACATGCCCTATCTGAATCATGAAAATTTATTTTGGACTAGACTGTCCCTTTAAAGGAACATGGAACAAAAAAATTATATTTCATGATTCAAATACAGCATACAATTTTATACAGCTTTACATTTTATTTCTATTATCTAATTTGCTTTGTTAACTTGATATCCTTTGTTGAAAAACATACCTAGGTTGGCTGAGCAGAGCTGATTGATGCCTGCACAAATATACTTCTTCTTATTCAACTTGCTCACAGTAGGGCATGGCTACTTCTTCAATAAAGGATATTGAGAGAATTAAGCTAAATTGATAATAGAAGAAAATTGGAAAGTTTTTTTTTAATATTGTATGCTCAATTTTAATCAAGAAAGAATCAAAAATTGGTTTCATGTCCCTCATAACTTTAATCTGTCATGGCTAAAAGATCCCTGCATTTCAATTAAAGGGACATGAAACCCAAGAAAATGTATTTCATGATTCAGTTAAAGCATTCAATTTTAAGCAACTTTCTAATTTACTTTTATTATCTAATTTGCTTAGTTCTCTTGGTCTTCTTTATTGAAAAGGATATCTAGATATGCTCAGAGCTAAAAGGTTGCTGCAGATTGGTGGCGCCAAATATATACCTCCTTGTCATTGGTTTACTGATGTGTTTAGCTAACTCCCAGTAGTGCATAAATGTATCTTAAATAAAGGATACTAAGAGAATGAAGCAAAATTGATAACAGAAGTATATTGTATAATCTATCCGAATCATGAAATATAACCCAACATTTTTATGTCCCTTTAAGCTAAATAAACCCCCAACATATGTGTTGAACAACTAAGCAGTGATAGTGTTATAAAAAACATTTTAAGTGGGGCCCTAAACACGGAACTTTAGGCTATGTTTAATAATATGGCATAAGTATAGCATAAGAGACTTATTGCAATTTGTAGCCAATAATAAAAAGTAAAATTGTATGTAAAACAATGTTCAGACATGAACTATCGTAGCATACTTCTCAGTGAGAAACTGGAGCAAAACAAACTGTAGGACTGTAAATAAGAATCTACTATATCTCTATGAAAACAACACTAATGCCTAAGACCGTATAGTGTACACTTGGAACAAGAATCAATATAAGGTCAATAAATTATTTTGTCCTGCATATCCAGTATAGAGAAGTTGCAGAGAACTTCTAACAAATTACTAATAAATAATCTCTAAGGCTTAATAATAAATAAAATAACCGTATCACTCATGAATAAACTGATCCTCAGATCTATTGCTGACCAAGTGATGTAGAGGAATGCTCCACCTCTGATACTAATGTTAAAGTCAAGTCCAAAAAAAACTTTTATGATTCAATAGGGCATGTCATTTTAAACAACTTTCCAATTTACTTTTATCACCAATTTTGCTTTGTTCTCTTGGTATTCTAAATTGAAAGCTAAACCTAGGAGGTTCATATGCTAATTTCTTAGACCTTGAAGGCTGCCTCTGCATTTGACAGTTTTTAACCACTAGAGGGCATTAGTTCATGTATTTCATATACATAACATTGAGCTCATGCACGTGAATTTACTGAGGAGTAAGCACCGATTGGCTAAAATGCAAGTCTGTCAAAAGAACTGAAATAAGGGGGCAGTCTGCACAGGCTTAGATACAAGGTAATCACAGAGGTAACATGTGGATTGTTATAACTGCTGGTTATGCAAAACTGGGGAATGGGTAATTAAGGGATTATCTATCTTTTAAAACTATAAAATCTGGTAAAAATAGAAAAGGATTTTTGTTGAACTATATCAACTCTATACCAGATTAAAATCCTATAATTGTAGACACCGGTGTCATCATTCTTTTTAAGATGTGTTTTTTATCATCCTATTGAATTCAATATAATTACATTTCTTTACCTGCATTTTTGAAGTAGTCTTAAATCTAAATATACATTCATTGGATATATACTGAGTATCTGCTTAAGATTTATAATATATTTCTAGCCCTCACTGGATCCGATAGGATTAATTATTTAACTTATAGGACCCCAACCGTACTGACCTAGATTGAATTTATTATACACCAACGATTGTTTCATTTAATTATTTTTTTACACTCAGGATTATTTGTTTCTTTTTTATATTTTTCTTCACTTGTATATACACATATGTTTTATTCATTCGAATCACTGATCTTTCATTTCACTAGTTATTTGCAATCACTTATATTAATGAATTTTTAATATTTTTTTGATAAATATCTTAATTTTCGAGTATAGGAGATATATATGAGAGTTTTAGGAAGTATTTACACTGATTAGTGCACACATGATTATTTGATTATTATTTATTTTTTTTATTTCTTCATATTTTCAATTTTTCACATCAATTGAGTAGTTGATCAATTAATTATTGCACTATTATACCTACACATATTTAAGTTAATAATTTATTCATCAATACAATTAATTTTCCACTACCTGATTGCCTTAGGCGCCCCCTACGAACCCACATCTAAAAAATCTGGTGTTGACTGTCCCTTTAAAGGAAAAGCACCACTGTATAAAATTAATTCTCTTTCGTAAGGAGGTAGAAGAGCCCTAAAAGTAAGGGTACATTATGTTCAATTCTGCATCTATGTGAAGAATGAGAATCAGCCTACTCCTGTTTTTATGTTGATATCTGCTCTGTTTTTCAGAGTCTCAAAGTTGCCCCTTAGCCTTCAATTGCCAGATCAGCATCTCTAACCAGAGGACCCAATATTCCTCTAGGTATGGTACTATCATATAGGGCTCAGAGAAAGGATCCACATGCATCTTCTCTGCAGAGCACAACCAAGCTCTTTATCCTCAAATTGAAAGCACCCAGCCCACTTTGGTTGCTCCATAATAGAGAGTAGCTGGAGCTGATAAGACACCATCCATGTTGGGAGAATTTGCACCTGATCCACCTAGGGAGCTGTGCCAAGCAGACAAGGGGAGTTGGACTGCTGAGGTGTCTGGTAATTCACTGCAAATCGGCAGGTAAGCAGCTTCCAATTGAGCAGCAATCTCTAAATGGTCTCCATTCCAGCTACAAATGAGGATTATGTTAGCCTTGGTGACGCTATAGTCACAATTTTATTAAAGACGGGAGGCGAGTATTTTGCCACATAATATCGACCGTTTATTAAAAAATCCTTAGCCTAAGGATCCACAGGAGGATGTTGCTGCGATTATGAAAGTGGTAGATGAAGAGTCCACCGAACATAATGGGCCAATGCTATGTTATGCTGAGCAGACATACACTACAGATTGCTCTGGGGGTGCGGCTGGCCCTTTGGAGCAAAATTTTATTGCAAGACAGGAGGCTCTTATTTTGCTTAACTTCCTTTACTAGAAATCTCCAGCAGTAAAGATATATATATAAAAGAAACAAAGTAATAAGCCCTCAACCAATACGGACTCAGTAACCATAATATAGTATTAGACTCTTCCACTTCCTCTTTCTTTACTCGAATCCAAACGATATCCAAAACTGATGACTGGAATGAGAAACATAACCGCCGAATGGCAACAGAACAACAGAGACCAGGATGATGGTCGAGACATCTGCACTTCAGGATGGGTCCGTCTTAATCAAGTCTCATGCTGAGAAGATGTAATTCACACTGAAAATGAAATGGAAATGACACTGAATAATAATCGGTTCAAAATGCACAAACAAATCAAACTGATAAACATTGCAGTTATGACATAAGCAGAAAAATATCTGAGGTCTAAGGAAGGGGATACTTTTTCCCCCAAAACGTTACTACTTTTCACAGTAAATTAGTTTTTTGAAAAAAGGACCAGCGAGTGCAAGTTTTACGTTGCATTCTACTCACTCTGTACTAGCACCCTGGCAGTTGTGGAATTAAGTGAGAGTGCTCTCCTACGATTTAATAATAAAATATATATATATATTTCCTCTTAATGTACCTACCGCTCTAATAGACAAGCTCCAATCTCTTGGGCAACACTATATCTGGAATAAGTCCAGGCCCCGGATAGCGGCGAAGATACTCCAAAAAAGATATGAATTTGGAGGAGTTGCAATGCCTAGCATACGTGGTTATTACGAGGCAGCCAGGCTTTCTCATATCACAGCGTGGGCGGATAAGGGGGAACAGCAGGGCTGGAAAAACATAGAAACATCGGTCCCTAGGCCTAAAGTTGGCAGACTTACCCTGGATCCCTAAGCATTGTGTTGACAGCTTAGGATTACAAAACGTCATTATCAGAGACAATCTGAAAATTTGGTATAGCCTCAGAAACCTATGCGACATCGCCCCACACCCGTCTCCCATTCCTTCTATACCAGCCTTACTGGCGGCTCTCCCTGATACACACATACAGCAGTGGAGTGACTTGGACCTGAAAGTGGTCTCCCGTTTATACCTCTCTGACACCTTAATCTCACCCCATAATATCAGTACCATTATCCCAGAGCCCCCCCCCCCCCCCGTGGGCCTCTTTTGAATATTCGAGGCTCTATGCCTTTATGACATCTTGGGGATTCCCCAAAGCCCTACACAGGCCCCTGACTAACTGGGAAAAGCTATGGCAACTCCCTATTAAGACTCCTAGGCTCATATCGTTCCACTATGATCTTCTACAGTCGTCCACCAACAAAGACAGACCATGGCAGCTAAGGGCTTGGGAGGGAGATTTATCCAGACCTATTTCAGATAAAGACCTATCCACAGCCATGACGTTAACTAAAAAGACAGTACACTGTGCAAACACATTAGAAGCTTACATGAAATTATTCCTAAAATGGTACTATACTCCCACGAGGCTGTCACAGATGTTCCCCACAACGCCCCCTTTGTGTTGGAGGGAGTGCATGCAAAGAGGCTCAGATATGCATATTTGGTGGGACTGCCCAAAACTGGCACCTCTCTGGACACAGGTAAAAACCCTCTGTGCTAACCTGGGGCTATCTATCCCACTCACTCCTGCAATCGCTCTTTTACACATTTTCCCGAGGAGCGTTCCAACCCACGTCTCTAAATTGGTCATCTTTGTCCTAGCGGCCACAAAACTGGCGATAGCAAGGGCCTGGAAACAAACCCATCCCCCAGATGTAACGGTTGTTACATCTATAATGCAGGTGTACGCCACAATGGAACAAAGTTTCTATTCCCATATGGACAAGGAAGAGCTTTACTGGCAGATTTGGGAGTCCTGGTTTAACTATCAGGGAGCTCAAAGATAAATGACTAGTCGAATTCAAGGTTCCAGTAACCTCTACCATCATATCCTTGTCCCTCCCCCTTTCCCCCTTCTTTCCCTTCCCCCCTCATGTAGTATTAAAGCTCATATTCCTCCTCCCCCCGCCTCTTCTCAACCTGGACCCCCCCGCCTGGAGATGCGCACTATAATTACCAGTTGCAGTACACGGAGAGGCACTCCTAAGCTGACTTCACGAAATTCCTAGAAAATTGAGTTACTGTGTAGGACTGAGGTACTAACCGGTCCTTGTATCCTAAGTTTGTTCATACTGTTTGTAAATGAGGTTTTCATAATAGATTTATTTCTTAGTTCACATTAATCGAAAATGATGTTTATATGGTAGATATCTTATTTCATACTTGACATGCTTGTCCTATATGCGCAGTAATTTCATTAATAGCCATGCCTACTGTGTCATTACAACGGCACAATGTTTATGTATATGTTTACCTGTTGGTCACCTGCGCTGTGACATCTGCTGTAATGTTTAATCCTCAATAAAAAACTTTTTGAGAAAAAATAAATAAATATATATATATATATATATATATCAAGCAAAAAGAACTGATATCCAGGCTGCGTTTAAAAATCAAAGTCTTTATTAAATTCCTCTTGGGATAAAAATGCAAAAAGAAAGGGGGATCCAGCATAACAGTGTTACCAAAAGTTATTCCGAATAACGGAATAACTTTTGGTAACACTGTTATGCTGGATCCCCCTTTCTTTTTGCATTTTTATCCCAAGAGGAATTTAATAAAGACTTTGATTTTTAAACGCAGCCTGGATATCAGTTCTTTTTGCTTGATGTCTATTTTGCCGGCATTCTGGGCTGCATCAGGAGCGTGCCTCTACTCCACTCCCCCTACTATCTTTGATATTTGGCATCCCCTCCGACGTTGGATCCTGCAAGCCTCCTGGTAGGCTAAGCATCCCATTGGCTGTGACGGCCGACGCCCATCACACGACCGGAACCGGCTGGATAGAGGCATCGAGGCTGTCTTGGACGCCGTGGGTCACGTAGCATACAGCAGGTTTCCTAAGGTACACGTTTGAAACTACAAGCAAGAAGGGTGAGTCGCACAGCTACTAGCTGTTTGGGTATTGCTATCGATATCCTGTGGCAACACTGTATTGCCTGTTGAAGGGTGACGTATTCAGCGTTTATTGCTTGCCCCACATGGAACTCACCTGGCTATTTCTATGATGCACTGCACTTTACTTCTGTGATGCACTTTGTTTCTGCTGTTTTTGCATAAGGGGATGCTTTGAGTCCTTGAAATTTGTATATTGCGGTTTTCTACAGTGAACTGTCCTTTTAAACCTGCATAGGGGTTGAGTGGAATAGATATCCACATGGTGGCTTTACAAGTGAAAATATTTATATACAGAAGTCCCTTTTACTAAACACCCTTTTTTGACTATATATATATATATATATATATATACATAGGGACGGGAAGAAAAAATGGGGAGGGCAAAATACTCGCCTCCTGTCTTTAATAAAATTGTGACTATAGTGTCACCAAGGCTAACATAATCCAAAGGATGAGGGAACTAGAACCAATGGCATAATCCATTTTACCCATCTCACTATGGTAGGAGTTGAGACTGGTTTGAAAGTTTGAACATAGGATACCAAGAGGGGACCAGAGCTAGAAACAACTGGACGAACTGTTCTTTGAGGCAAGTGGCCACGCATAAATGGGGATTTTCCTCTAAGTAGGGATAGACCACTTCAGAGGAAAAGGTTTTTGTATGCCTGTGATTAGAAAATAGAACCCCTTCGGGGAGAATATAAATCCATCTCTATCCAAAGCCTGAATGTCCGACACTCTGCGAAAGAGAGACAGCGAATTTGGTAGATAACTGTTTAAGTGAGAGATGAGTATTCTGAGGCCAAGATCTGAACAGAGAGAAAATCAGGGGGCATTGATATCTAGTGCTCGGGGGAGACTTTAATCTGATCACTTGCATAATGCAGCAGATGAGATGGTGTTTGCCCAAGGAAAACCCATCCACTTGATAGTGAGCCACAGAGTTGGCCAATCTAAAAAGATTTATGGAGCAGTATGCTTTACCCTGTTCATATAGGTGAGCTAGAAAGTTTGCTACTAGGACAACAGAGGCTGAATAGTGATTGGCACATTCTACCACACACCAACAAAGCCATAATGACCAGGCTGCCAGGTAAGATCTTCTAGTTCCCGGGGCCAAGAGTCCTGTAGGAGTCCATGAGCTGGGACCAAAAGAGCTGGAGGCTATTGTTGAGGATTAGGGGATGGTGAGATCCCTGAGTGTCTAGAAGGAGATCTGGCCAGAGCGGAAGGGCCAGAGGAGGAAGGACTGAGAGCTCCAACAGGTCCAAGAAACCATGCTTGTGTTGGCCACAATGGAGTGACCAGAACCAGTTGGGCTTGGAGCCTGCCGTGTGAATAATGACCCTGGGAATCATACACAAGGGGGGAAAGGCGTAGCATACCCTCTGAGGCCAGGTCTGGAGGAAGGCATCTGAAGCTATCATGCCTGGATCGGGAACCATCTGAAATACGCTGGAAGTTGCGCATTGGTCCTGGAGGCAAAGAGGTCCAGTGACAGAGGGCCTCTGAGGGATTGGATGTGAAGGAAGACAGATTTGAGTAAGCGCCAGTCACTCACATCCCTCTAATAATTTTAAAACCAATCCACTACGACGTTGGACTGGCTCGGTAAGTATTCCGCTATCACTGATATCTTGTAATCGAAGCAGAATTGGTAGAATTGTTTTGCCAAGGATGACAGGGTCTGTGATCTGGTGCCTCCAAGGTGGTTGATATATTGGACAGCTGAGATATTGTCGAGCAGTTTGCTGAGGAACGTATTGCAAAGGAGCCTGCCATGAGTTCTAGGCAATTGATGTGCAGAGAAGATTCCTCCAGGGTCCATCTGCCTCCCTTGGTTTGGAAATTGCAAGATGCTCCAGAGCCCAGAAGACTGGCATCTGATTCTATTATATAGTCTGGCAGGGAACCTAAAATAGCCCTGCTATTCTAAGATTCCATGTTGTGAAGCCACCAAGACATCTCTTGTTTGACTTCTTGTGAAAGGGGAATGGATTGAGAATAAGATTGATTGAGAGTGAGATGAGAGTGTTTAAATCTCTGCATAGCCTGATAGTAAAGAGGGCCTGGGAAAATCACCTAAATTGAGGCCAAGAGGAGACCAATTATCCTCGCCAATGGCAGAAGGGAAATCTGAGACTTCTTTAAAGTGGAGCTGAGCTCCTTGCGAATCATTTTTAGTTTGGTCTCTGGGAGTGCCAGTGTGGCTGAAAGAGAGTTTGCAGAAAATCTGAGGAACTCTATAGTTTGAGAAAAGAGAGGTACATGATTTTTTAAAATTAATGGCAAAATCCAGATTTTGTAGGAGGGAGGCGTTAAGAGTTGAGTGGTGTAGGAGGATGGATTTGTCCTGTGCCAAAATGATACACAATAAGGCGTATTTCCCTGGATCTGTGGAAAACTGCTATTGGTCTCATAATCTTTGTGAAGCACAAGAGTGCCAAACTGAGGCCAAAGGGGAGGCAAATGAACTGCCAAGTTCACCCTTTCCATAGAAACTGAAGGTAGTTGCAATAGGACTGGTGCATGGGGACTGTTAGATAAGTGTCTTTTAGGTTGAGGCGAACCATCCAGTCATTTATTTGGAAAATATCTCGGAGAAGATGTATGCCCTCCATCTTGAAATGTCGGTAAACTAGGAATCAATTAAGTTCCTTGAGGTTTATGACTGGATGGCTCCCCCATCCTTCTTCTTTACTTTTAAGTGGTAACCCTGGACTGTCTGTAATATCCATGGGACTGAGGTGACTAGTATCCATGTTGTTAAACAATGTGCAAGTCTGCCCCCCCCCCCCACAATTTTTTGTGGAAAACAAGAAGGGGTAAAGTAGGCCTCACCTTGATCGGTTCTTGCTGGGGATGGTTGTGTTTGATGAGGGATACCCCTGCCTCTGAAGCTTCTGCCCCTGGTGTGGAAGAGTGGTCTAATTTGTGGTGCAGCATAGGTCTGCCGGAAGAAACCTCTGTAGTGGGCACGGCTGGACAGGCGACCCCTGAACCTGCCGGGCCTGGCAAAAAAACATCTTTGAGCATATAGTACCCTACGTACATTGGACTGGGCTCTATCCAATGTCGTGAATGCTGACACATATTTACTAAGTTCCCTGATGAAAGATTTACCAAATAACAAGCCTTTTGTTGCTGAACCCTCTTCAGAGCGAGCCATTTCGGCTAGTTTAGGGTCTAGACGAGAGAGGGCTTCTCTGCGGCGTTATCTTGATAGAGCTACATTACTATTACCCAGAAGACAGATTGTCTTTTGAGCCCACTCTCTGATTTGGAGGGGGTCAAATGAGTGTGGTGACATTATTGCATTGTCAGCCAATTAGACGATCTGGGTAAGCTGGCCTACCAATTCCAGAAGTTTATATTTGTGTAGATTTTAATGATTTGTCAATACCCCTTCTGGGGCCCAGACCGCATCAAATCAGGAAAGTGACAATTGTAGGCTCAAATTCTGGGGTATGGGCTTCCTTGTCGGGAAGTATAGAGTGGGGCATTCTGCTCATAATTTATTTCGAGCTGAGTTAGTTAGGGGTTTAGGCAACCAATGTTGCAAGAATTTTTCAATATGCGGCACGGGAGACCAGTCAGAGGATCTGGGGTATCTTAAATTATCGGGGTCGAACATGGGTTGGCCTAGCAGGTCCATAATGGAACCCTCTGAAGCATCTGGGATTTCAGATGTAACTATAAGATCATTAGTTGGTTCATGATCAGAGTCATCGGACAAATAGTCCTCTGGGTAATACTCAATAGCTAAGGGAGTAGACAAGTCTGTTGATGGTTCCTTGAAAGGGTTTCACTCTCCCTTATTATGACCCCAGGGGTGAGGGGAACAGCAGGCAATGGATTATTGGAGGTGGGATAGCTCTCCATATTATGCATCATTTTAGTTTTCTTTTTGGGACGGTCAGTGTCTAACTGATCTGGGTCTATAGATTCTTGCAAGAGGTTTTTAACCAGGGCTGACATGTCCCCCATGGCCGATGACACGGCTTTAGCCACTGATGATGAAATCATAGACTGTATGTCTTGTGGTTGTTCTGTATCAGATATTATAAATCTGATTGTTTTATTAAGGATGAAATAATAATAATTATCTGTATGTATATAAATAAAAGCCTGCAGCGGAGCTCGCAAGAGTACCCCAAAATTGTGACAATATCAACAAAAATATATATATATATATATATAGATTTGATTCACATTAAAGGATGCGCTTAGTAGCAGATTCTACTTTGATGATGGCACAGTTTGTAACATTATATATGCAGGAATGGTACCTGCATAAGAGATACAAAAATACCAACGTATACTTAATATAGGCAAAAATACATAAAGATGCACTTAGATCGTGGAGAGACGAACCGGAATATATGAAAATATAAAAGGATAAAATAAGGATTACACCAGATTGCAAAGTATTACAAAACGGGTGTAATCGCAGAAAATGGGAAAAACAAGATGATGCGGTCACATGGTGCGGGGCCAGTGGAGGCTCCTCCATGTGTGCACACTCGCACGTGCCCCCCTGTGATGCTGAGAGGAAAAAAAAAATATTGAATAAAATATCATTTTTACAATATCCCCCTATTGAAAAAATTATATTTTATTTTTATCCCCCAAATATCAAATTCTGATGTTTTTTTTAATATAATAAAAAAAAAAAAAATTATGGGTGGTTTTTTTCCCCTTATCGCACGTGCGGTTAGAGCCCTATCATGCCTGTCAGTGATGTCTATATTGTTCACTGCAGGCATCAAACCAGTTCTGTATACATGCCTTATCGCACAGGCTGAACTGTGCGAGAGTGGGGAGGGACTTGTTCTGACAAGTTCAGCCTGTGCCCTGATAGGCTGCACGGATATGTCAGAGAGTGGGGAGGGACAATAACAAGATGTTACGAGCAACGTTCCCTCTAACGTGTGTCAATTAAGGCCGCGCATCTGAGCCCTCAGCCCGCCAAAAGCCTAGTCAGCACAGCGAGCTCATCGCTCACTTTACAGGGTGTGTAGCTCACCAGGTCGCTCCTATCCTGTCCGATCTCTCCAGAGCTGGAAGCAGGCAGCAAAGCAGGAGTGCAGTGCTAGATTGACTCAGCATCATGCACAAGGGGAAGGCGCAGCACTTCAGTGTCACCCGGCCAGCACCGTTCTCTCCAGTACACCTTATTGCTGCAAAGGAGCCTGTGCAGTCAGTGGTTAGTACAGCTTTCTTAGTGTAAATTGTTAAATTATGGTGTAAAGTGTACTGTTAATGTTAATAAAAGTTAAAGACTTTAAAGTTTCACATAGAAGAAATGCAAGGGCCGTATCGGCAGTTGTGGGGGACAGGGGATTGTCTGAGGAAAATTAAATATCTAACTTGGGGAGGTGCAAGAGTCACAGCTCTGTTTCTCCTGTATAGCTATAACTTGACTTTATTAAATGTAGCTCAGTTAGTTACAGGACTCTTCAGCTGCTAGCTAGGTGCTGTCTGTACAGGGGGGGGGGCAGAGTTTTCAACACGGAGTTCAGCGTGTGAGATGTTTGCTTTGGGCTGACGATCTTAAGCCTCCCCCCTGTTGCAGTTTGTCTTTATTATGTTTCTCCTCACAAATCCTGAGTTCCTGACAGGCAGTGTATTTCAGCCTGGCTGTCTGCTTGAGCGTGACAGAATATTGGGATGGCTGCTGCTAACCAAATGTTGGTTTGCTGTGTGTGAGAGGTGTGTGTGGCTGTGTGGCTACTGGCTGTGTGTGTGTGTGGCTACTGACTGTGTGGGTGTGTGTGTGGTTACTGACTGTGTGTGTGTGGCTACTGACTGTGTGAGTGTGTGTGTGGCTACTGCCTGTGTGAGTGTGTGGCTAATGGCTGTGTGTGTGTGGCTGTGTGAGTGTGTGTGAGCATCACAAAAAAATCAAGTAAATGTAACCACAGTGGGATAACTGACATTTAAGACACTTTTTCGGCCACAGTTGTCAGACTATGTATATATGTGTATATATATATATATATATATGTGTGTGTGTATATATATATATATATATATATATATGTATATATATATATATATGTGTGTATATATGTATATATATATATATATGTGTGTATATATGTATATATATATATATATATATATGTATATGTATATATGTATATATATATATATATATATATATATGTGTGTATATATATATGTGTGTGTGTATATATATATATATATATATATATATATATCCTTATACTGCGGCTGCCCCAGTGACAGGACTCTTATACCCAGTATATATATATATATATATATATATATATATATATATATATATATATATATATATAATGGGCGGAGCCATCTGAGGGGCGGGGCTAGTGCTCCCCCATCTTCAAAAGTGACCAGCCGCCACTGTGCGGGGCTAGAGGACGTAGCGTTGCATCATGTGATCCAAGATGGCGGTGGTTAGTAAGAAAAAATGCCACATGTAAGATGGCCGGTCGTGTAAAGCAGTGGAAAGAAGGTCATGTAAAAATGTCAAAGAAAAAGGTCGGATCTCTTGACAAGTAGTAAATCAAAAAACGACTTTAATAGAATCAACTGGATAAAATTCCAAAACCACCAGAACAAAAATCACGGGAGACAGCTGGCCTTACTAGTTTCGGCATTGTGCCGTAATCATAGACCTGCTGGATACTTGGAAGGGGCCTTCTTAAAAGTATACCTTTTCACAGTCATTGGTTGGAAGGGAGTTTAAACCACCCTCCCATTTAACCCCAAGTATGGCTAAAGTAAGTGTTTAAAGGGACCTATTTATATACATAGGAGTATAAAAAGGGACTCATTTCAGTGAAAGAAAAGAAAAATCATTGTGTGAGACATTGTTATAAACACCCTGGATATTGTGCTATTATATTATTGGTGTAAGCTCCTTCATATGTCCAAATTCATATAAGGCTTGGGCTATTAAGAAATAACAGCCTATATTGCAAATACCTGGACCAATCACTATTATGTGTTTATAAAATTTATAATTTTCATCATTCTGGTAAACATTTGTATATGATTATAGTTCATACACGTTGCAAAACTTAACATGAGGTGATAATAGGTTGTCAGTAATCAATTGAGCAATATAGGCATAGTCACTAATGAATGAAGGAAACACTGTTATATTGTATCCAACGCCATGATAATAGCACAATACGTACAGATCTCTGGCATACTATTATGGTATGCTTATATATAACATCATTGTTATAGTATATATAATAGGTGCCCTATATGGTTAGAGTGGTCACATACATATGGTTATTTCAATAGTCTCCAATGTACACATTTACAAAAGAGGTCATGTTAATAATATAGTATAACCATACATAAAGGATAAACCAGTGGATAATACCATGTAGTTATTAAATACCTTGTAGTTAATAAAAATAAGCATACTCATATCTATTTACATAGGCATGATCAAGAGGTGAATAGTGAATAACGAATAACATTGTCTAGACTTAAATAAAGAAAGACGCTGGTTAAGTGGACATATAATGTACAATATAACGCCTGTGACTGTCAGGGCGTTCACGGGTGTTTGCACGGCTGCATGTGCATGTGAGTTCCTGGGTGCCTGCGCTGTTGCGAACGCAAATTTGCGTGTGTCTGGGCAGGTGCGCAAGTCCGAATTTGCAGGTGCGTACCCATGGATGACGTGCACAACACATTTCCGGCTCCTGACAGACAGGGGGAGTGTTCTGTGGCTACACCCTTGTCTCCCATAGGTGCTAAGGTAACTGCTGCACCTGCGTTACCTGAGCAATGGGGGTGTTCCTGGCCCTTGCAGGGTTTAAAGCCTGAACAGCCCTCTCACTAATTGTTGAGTTATTCTGCAGGCTGATTCACAGAGTCTAAGCAATTATCCTGTTTCCCTACCTTGTATTCTGGATTTCCCTGGCTTTTGACCTTTGGCTTGTTTTTGATGTTCCTTCTTTGCTGCCTAGCCTGGCTTTGGATTCTCCTGACTTGGATCTCTGCTTCAATCCGTGCCTGTTGTGACGTCTTGGACTTGTCTATTTATTGTTCTCTGCCACTGGGTTTCCCTTCCCGTTACAAAAGATGACCCCCTTTAAATTTAATTTTCTGTAGTTTCTCAAATAGTTAATATTTTCAGATTTGGTTATTTATGCTACAGTTGTAAATGATTCTAATGATAAATACACAAATGTGATTGTCTTTATAAATCATGCTTGTAAAATAATAGATTCAGATCTTATTGTGGATTTATAAAAGATGCAGTTATAGTGTTATTTTTTTTTGTTCTATTTTTTTTTATATATAATCAAAATAAAATGTACTTACAGAATTTCTTAACTGTGGTCTCAATGTTAATCAGGGAGAGGTTGAATAAATTGTGTTATAGGTTTTTAGCTTTCTGAATTTTGTTTTGCTAAAATCACCCAATAAGATGATTTTATCTTGTCTACAAAACACCCCATGCCTGACAGGGGGACACTATAACCTTGTTACTTTAACCCATAAAGAAGGTCATTTCCCTGTATTTGAGAAGCAGTTGTTTCATCTTATGCACTAAAATAAACATTTTGAAAAGCCATTTTTTTTTCTATTTCCAGTGGCAATTTTTTGGGCTTTTTAAATAACATATTTGTAATATGAACATTCTGTTACTTGCTCAGTTTATTGGTTAATAAGCAACATCATTGTTTTTTTTAACTAAAATTTTAATTGAACTAAAATCACACATTTGAAATAATAAAAATATGCACAAATTAAATAGTCATCTAAATCAAGGATCAGCAACCTTGGGCCCCTAGATGTTTTGGAACTACATTTCCCATGATGCTGATACACTCTTTAGGCTGTCTGAGCATTGTGGGAAATATAGTTCCAAAACATCTGGGGGCCCAAGGTTGCTGACCCCTGATCTAAATAATCCTTTTGTTGGGATTGTGATTAACAGGAGGAATAGATGTATTTAATATGTAATGAAAATGGCATGAAGTTATTAACTACATAAATGTTATGAATGAAGAGCCTTCAATAAGTGAAAATGCTGTATTCAGGCACATGCGTCTCTCTCCAGCAATACTGAATACAGGATCTCTCATCTGTTCCTATCCCTGAGGCAGTTTCTACCATGATAAGTCTTTATTACAAACTAACAAAAGCCTGTGAAGTCAGGTTGCTTAGCACTTTGTTCACTGCTCATTTGTTTAACTAAAGTTTACTGTAATATGTATCGAATTCAGACAGTATCTGTTCTTATTGACTAAACTAGCTGTGAAAAAAATATAAAAATGTTACATTCATATTCAAACTGATTTAAATACAGACCTGTTTTTTTTTTATTAGGCAATAAATAATCTTATTCCAAGTAAGAAAAAAGTAATGGACATTGTCATTTAGATGAAACCAGTAACTTAAAGGATGATTATTTTGGAGATCCATACAAGGGGACTTTATAAATGTAAACTATTGTATGTTCAAATGGGTAGTAATATTGATACAAAAATAAGTAAAGGTGACTTGTAATTTGTGTGCAGCTTTTACAGACATTTAATATTATTTCTATAAAGATGCTAAATTGTGCAAAGTATAACAACACATAACTTAGCATGTCTCTTGTTTTTTATTTTTTTATTAATTGAAACGATTGAGTAATATTATTTATACATTTAAAAGATGCAGCAATTCTATCTACCTACAGTGGGGCAAAAACTATTTAGTCAGCCACCAATTGTGCAAGTTCTTCCACTTAAGAAGATGAGAGAGGCCTGTAATTTTCATCATAGGTATGAAAACTATGAGAGACAAAATGTGGAAACAAATCCAGACAATCATATTGTCTGTCTGATTTGGAAAGAATTTATTTGCATATTATGGTGGAAAATAAGTATTTGGTCACCTACAAACAAGCAAGATTTCTGGCTCTCACAGACCTGTATCTTCTTCTTTAAGAGGCTCCTCTGACCTCCACTCATTACCTGTATTAATGGCACCTGTTTGAACTTGTTATCAGTATAAAAGACACCTGTCCACAACCTCAGACAGTCACACTCCAAACTCCACTATGGTGAAGACCAAAGAGCTGTCGAAGGACACCAGAAACAAAATTGTAGACCTGCACCAGGCTGAGAAGACTGAATCTGCAATAGGCAAGCAGCTTGGTGTGAAGAAATCAACTGTGGGAGCAATAATTAGAAAATGGAAGACATACAAGACCACTGATAATCTCCCTCGATCTGGGACTTCACGCAAGATCTCACCCCGTGGGGTCAAAATGATCACAAGAACAGTGAGCAAACATCCCAGAACCACATGGGGGGACCTAGTGAATGACCTGCAGAGAGCTGGGACCAACGTAACAAAGGCTACCATCAGTAACACACTACGCCGCCAGGGACTTAGATCCTGCAGTGATAGACGTGTCCCCCTGCTTAAGCCAGTACATGTCCGGGCCCATCTGAAGTATGCTAGAGAGCATTTGGATGATCCAGAAGCGGATTGGGAGAATGTCATATGGTCAGATGAAACCAAAGTAGAACTATTTGGTAGAAACACAACTCGTCGTGTTTGGAGGAGAGAGAATGCTGAGTTGCAACCAAAGAACACCATACCTACTGTGAAGCATGGGGGTGGCAACGTCATGCTTTGGGGCTGTTTTCTCTGCAAAGGGAACAGGACGACTGATCCGTGTACATGAAAGAATGAATGGGGCCATGTATCGTGAGATTTTGAGTGCAAACCTCCTTCCATCAGCAAGGGCAATGAAGATGAAACGTGGCTGGGTCTTTCAGCATGACAATGATCCCAAACACACCGCCCGGGCAACGAAGGAGTGGCTTCGTAAGAAGCATTTCAAGGTCCTGGAGTGGCCTAGCCAGTCTCCAGATCTCAACCCCATAGAAAACCTTTAGAGGGAGTTGAAAGTCAGTGTTGCCCAGCGACAGCCCCAAAACATCACTGCTCTAGAGGAGATCTGCATGCAGGCATGGGCCAACATACCAGCAACAGTGTGTGACAACCTTGTCAAGACTTACAAAGTATTGAGATGAACTTTTGATATTGACCAAATACTTATTTTCCACCATAATTTGCAAATAAATTCTTTCCAAATCAGATAATGTGATTGTCTGGATTTGTTTCCACATTTTGTCTCTCATAGTTGAGGTATACCTATGATGAAAATTACAGGCCTCTCTCATCTTCTTAAGTGGGAGAACTTGCACAATTGGTGGTGGCTGACTAAATACTTTTTTGCCCCACTGTATCTATCTATCTATCTATCTATCTATCTATCTATCTATCTACCTATCCCAAACAAAGGCTATGCAATAGAATTAAAATGTATAATGTTTATTTTTAAACAATAATTGTTTGTTTTTTAAGAAAAATCCTGTGAGTTCCAATCTGATGTATTTTGCTATTTATGATAAATTAATTGAGCACCCAACATTAACTTTTGCAAGCAGTGAGTGCATGGACATTTCTAGTGTGTGTGGGTATAGTAAAATTATATATAGCAAATACAGCAGGTTATATGTGAAAAATATATAGTTTAGGCTGGAAAAAATAAACATTAGAAAATAATAAATTAAAGGGCCATAATACCCAAATGTTTAAACACTTTAAAGTGCTGCAGCATAGCTGTAAAAAGCCGACTAGAAAATATCACCTGAACATCTCTATGTAAAAAAAAAAAGATATTTTACCTCAAAAGTTCCTCAGTAGCCACCTTCCATTGTAAAGGATTTCTAAGCAGCATTTTAGTGTGTCTGTCCTGGGACAGCTGAAAGGATGAGCCTTGTGAACTCTCATATTATTTCACCAATCAGGTAAAGGAAGCTTACTATGAAATCTCATGAGAGTTAAGTCAAATCTCATGAGATCACAGTAAGAGTTCATGACCTCAGCACTGCTGAGGCTGATTGGCTGCTGTTCATTTCTTCATTTTTTTTTATTTTTACCGGCAGCTGGGAGCAGCTGAGTATAACCTTTTTACACAGAACTTACTCTGCTGAGCTGAGGAGATTGTGAGATAACATATCTTCCTTTTTTACATAGAGATGCTCAGGTGATATTTTCCTGTCAGCTTTTTATAGTTCTACTGCATCAGTTTCAAGTGATTTAGCATATGAGTATTATGTCCCTTTAAGGAATAAATATTATAGGTCTGTTTACAACTAAGTTCTGTTAAAATAAAAATTTCCATCAATAAAAACATAGTATAATGCTGTATCCTGAGATATTTTAGGACACAACACTGCCACTTTATAGATCATTAGTTAGGCCTCATCTTGAGTATTGTGTGCAGTTCTGGAGACCATATCTTCAGAAGGATATTAAAAAACTTGAATCTGTGCAAAGGAGGCTGCCACAATGGTACATGGTCTAAAAAATAAAACTTACCAGGATAGGCTCAATGACCTGAATATGTATAGCTTAGAGGAGAGAAGGGAAAGAGGTGATATGATAGCAACTTTCAAGTACGTTAAAGGGTTTAGTAAAACTGAGTCTGTGAGTATTTTACATAAAATGGAAAATTCAAAAACAAGGGGTCATGAGCTCAAGCTAAAGGGTAGTAGATTCAGGAGTAATTTGAGGAAGCACTTCTTTACAGAAAGAGTGATTGATTTATGGAATAAACTTCCTCAAGAGGTAGTAGCAACAAACACCTCGGGGGACTTTAAAAATGCCTGGGACAAGCATAAGGCTATCCTACGAAGTAAATATGTTTATACTGTTAGGTAATATCGGGCAGACTTACTGGGCCTATGGCTCTTATCTGCCGTCAATATCTATGTTTCTATGTAACAGATAATACTCCCACATTTAAATACACAATTTGTTTCCTCCTTACTTATCCATATGATAATCACACCCTGAGGGGGAGGCAGGGACTCTGTATTCATGTGACACCAGAGGGGACAATAGACATCTATATGAGAACAAAAGTCCAGGTGTGACCCTCTCATTGTCTCCCAACTGACAAGTTGTACTCATGTGAGTCACACAGAGAAAGGTGACCCTCCCATATTAATATAAATATCTGTGTAATACTCAGTGATATCACAGGAGGAACCAGAGAGACTTCATACTTACAGAGCTTCTGCTAAACGGTAATATGCAAACCCTGACATAAATCTTTATTAACAGCCTCACACTGTTGTGTTTTATATAATGATGAGAAAATATTGTTCTGTATTTTGTTATAAAGATAAAATATTTCACTTCATATAAGAAACTGAGTTTATAAAGATAAATTGACTTTTTTGCTATATTTTTTATTGATGTCTTAATGAAGTTAAAGAGGGTAATTTAATACATTGCAGTATATGGCATTTTGTAAAATGAATGTTAGTAGCTTAACCAAACCATATTTTTTAAGTGTGAGGAGGTCTGTGCTTGTTATATATAATATACTGTTTTTGCTCTTTGAAACCAAAACCAAAATGGACATTACAATAAAAAATAAGCTTTTACAACTCAGAGCGTCATTTAAAAAAAAGAGAAAAACATTTCAAATTGGTTCCTATTGACACAGTATTTTTATATGCACACTTCCTGAGGCACCAACCCCTACTGAACATGTGTTGGAGTTTATGTCATTAAAAAATATTAAAAAAGTGTTAAAATATTACTCACAGTGCACAAAACACACAATTATCATAACAAACCAAATGGATGAGTAATTTTTTTTAATTAACTTTAGTTTATTAGTTATTTAATAAAATTACTTTTTTTCACTCGTCAATTTACTTTGTTATGATATATGTATGTTTTGTGCACTGTCTGTAGTATTTTAACACTGTTTTTATATTTGTTCTTGGTTATATTGAGACATTTTGTTCTCAATTGTGTATTTTATTCACAGGGTGTTACACTATTGTTTTTATTGCACACAAGTTAATTTTATATGTACATATCAGTCTGTGGTTGGCTGATGGCTGGTATATATATGGCAGCTGAGAAATGGAAGAAAACTTTGATATTTGTTAGAAAAAAAATCTACTGCTCTTTTGAAATTAATATTAAGTGTTATTGCATTGTCCTTTATTATGAATTGGTGGATTTTGTAATTCTCTTGTATGTTATGTTCCTTTAAAATGGGCTGAGCTTGCCCAGAATTGTATTGAAAGCTCTATGCAAACCAGCATCACATATGTAATACCCTAAACGGATGACTCAGCCAATCAGTATTACATGTTATATCTATGTCTTTATAGGGACATGTAACTCAAAATGTTTCTTCAGGATTCAGATTGTAATAACTCACCTGTATTATTAAAGGGGCATGAAATCCCCCCCCCCCAAATATTTCATGTTTTGATAGAACATACAGCTTTCTAATGTACTTTTATGATATAGTATGCTTTGTTCTCGTGGTATTATTGGTTGAAAAGCATACCTAAGTTGGATCAGGAGCTGGGAGCTAGCTGTTGATTGGTAGCTGCAGATATATGCCTCCTGTCATTGGTTTACTGATGTGCTCAGCCAGCTCCCTGTAGTGCATTGCTGTTCCATCAGTAAAAGGATACTAACAGAACAAAGCAAAATTGATAATAGAAGTAAATGGGAAAGTTGTTTAAAATGGTTTTCTCTACTTTAATCAGCAGCTTGTGTAGCCACCAATCAGCAGCTAGCTCCCAGTAGTACATTAAAGCTTCTCAGGCTACCTAGGTATGGTTTTAAACAAAATATGCCAAGAAGATAAAGAAAATGATATAAAAGTAGTTCAAATGATTTCCCTAAATCATTTAAAGTTTTTAGTTTTGATTTACTGTTCCTTTAATTATACCATACTAGTTGGTAAGCCTGCCCGGAGGGCAGTCTATGTGTTGTTAATAAAAAAAATTGAACTACAGAAAAAAATAAACAAATTATCAAAAATTAAACCTAATCCCTATGTAAATTAAAAAGCTTCCCCCCAAAATACCCCCCCAATCTAATGCTAAACTACCAATAGCCCTTAAAGGGCCAGTAAACCTAATAAATAATGTTATATAATTCTGCACATCCCTCAGAGCGCATCGAGCCAGATGTTTAGTCACAGCCTGGCCCGACCACGCCATTACATTCAATGCAGCTCGCTCCTACTGTCTGGCATAGCATGAGCAAGCTGCATTGAATGTAATGGTGCGGTCTGGCCGGGCTGTGACTAAACATCTGGCCCGATGCGCTCTGAGGGAAAACCAGACCCGCTCAGTAGAGCACAGAGGCGAGTCTGGAAAACCCTCTTCTTTTTATAAAAAATACTGGATATATTATGCAATAAAAAACTAGCACTATGTGCAGAATTATATAACATTATTTTTTAGGTTTACTGGCCCTTTAAAAGGACTTTTTGTAGGGCATTGTCCTAAGTACAACAGCTCTTTTGCAGTTACCAAAAATTCTAAGTCCCCCCTAACAGTAAAACCCCCCACCCACCAAACCCCCAATAATAATAAATAAACCTAACACCTAAAAACCTAAACTATCCATTGCCCTGAAAAGGGCATTTGTATGGGCATTGCACTTAAAAGGGCATTCAGCTCTTTTGCTGCCCATTCCAAATCTAAAAAAAAAAATATATTTTTAAAAAAACCTGTCTAACCCCCCAAAAATTAAAAAATTATACCTAAGTTTAAATTAAGCTAAAATTACAGAAAATAAAAAATCAAAATACCAAAGTTTAAAAAATTAAACCTAATCCCTATGAAAATAAAATGCCGCCCTCAAAATAAAAACGCCCCCTAATCTAATGCTAAACTACTAATAGCCCTTAAAAGGGCCTTTTGTAGGGCATTGCCCTTAGTTTAACGGCTCTTTTAAGAATTAAAAATATTAAGTCCCCCTAACAGTAAAACCCCCCACCCACTAAACCCCCCAAAATAAAAAAATAACACTAAAAAAACTAAACTATCCATTGCCCTGAAAAGGGCATTTGTATGGGCATTGCCCTTAAAAGGGCATTTAGCTCATTTGCTGCCCATCCCTAATCTACAAAAATAAAATTAAAACACTAAAGCCCCAAAGTCTTCTTCCAAGCGGCCGACATCTTCTTCCAAGCGGGGGTCTTAGTATGTTTAATTCTTAAAAGAGCTGTTAAACTTAGGGCAATGCCCTACAAAAGGCTCTTTTAAGGGCTATTGGTAGTTTATTCTTAGATTAGGGGGTGTTTTTATTTTGGGGGGGCTTTTTATTTTTATAGGGATTAGGTTTAATTTTGGTAATTTGGTTTTTTATGTTCTGTAATGTTAGCCTTTTTTATTTTTTGTAATCTTAGCTTTTTTTATTTTTTGTAACTAGTATTTTGTAGTTTAGATAATTTGTGTTAATTTAGGGGGTGCTAGGTTAGGGGGGTGTTAGGTTAGGGGGCTTAGTAATTTAATTAGTTATTTGCATTGTGGATTTTGGTGGTTTAAGGGGTTAATAGGTTAATTAGGTTTATTGTGTTGTGGGGGGTTTTCGGTTTAGGGGTTAATTATGTTTATTGCGATGTGGGGGTTTTGCGGTTTAGGGGTTAATAGGGTAAATTGGTTTATTGCGATGTGGGGGTTTTGCGGTTTAGGGGTTAATAGGGTAATTAGGTTTATTGTGGGTGGTTGATGGTCAAGGGGTTAATTACTTTATTATTTTGTGATGTTTGGGTTTGCTAAGTATGTGATAATACTTCGTGTGGGAGTTTTTTTTTATATACTTCATTTGGGCAGTGTTTTTTTTTTGTATTGCTCCGTTTGCCTTCACTGCATCCTAGTGGATTCCGAAAATGGCAGGGTGGTCAAACAATCCACCTTCGGTGGATTCTTTCACCACCCTGACATTTTCGGGACTCCACCTGGATGTAGCTTCTCTTCATCCAGGTGAATTCTTTTGGCTGCGTGCACAGCTAACATTCTGTTGCCTGCCTCGCACTGCCATTATTCCATTGAGGATGCGTGCGCAACTGCCGGCGGTGACGGACATTACAAACGCAATTATAGTATAGATGTACAGTTAATGAGAACCATTATTTATTATTATCCGTCTAAACCATTTAATATACTTTATACAGACACGGACAGAGCACTGAGAGATATCAGGTATTGATGTAACTGGAGTGAATAAGGGAACCTTCTTCCCGAGCACAGACTTTGGAGACTGTTATCAGCATGAACTCATATGTGTTAGGTGAGTAAAATAGATATTATGCAGACTTTAATTACTGGGAAAATAGAACAGATCACTCATTAAACAAATATAAACTATTATATTTATATCTGCATCTTTTAAGAACATTTGTCTCAGTGACAGTTATAATGAAGGAGCAACCCCAATCTTCTTTTTCGGACCCCTATTGGGGCGAGGAGGAGGGTAAAAAAATACTATTACCTCCCCTATCCTTTTAGACAGACCCCACAACTACCTAACCACATTCAAAGACCTGGCTCTGTATTCTGAAGCCCTGGCACTGACCCAGCCAATACAACACCCGTAACTAGGCCTCTGCCTACCTTGTTCCCACATTATTAAAACTAATAAGTGTCTAACAAATGTCTTTTTCAGAAATATTTCTAAAATAATACTAAGAATAAAATCTATTAAATGGTATAAAAAGAGAATATGTTTTTACTGATTAAAGACCAGGGGCTTCATAAGTAACAATCCAGCCCTATATTGGAGTAAGGCTTACTGATTTAGGAAGCTTGAGCATTACCCTTATGCGTTATGGCCCTAACATAGGCCTTTGTCAAGAATCTTGAAACATTAGGGCTGAAAACGCGTTGAAGAGTTACATAGAAACATAGAATTTGAAGGTAGATAAGAACCAAAAAGGCCCATCAAGTCTACCCATATTACATGTTACTTTTTCCTTAGGATAGCCTTATGCATGTCCCAGGCATTTTTAAATTCCTTTACAGTCTTTGTGTTTACCACCTCAAATGGAAGTTTATTCCATGAATCCACCACCCTTTCTGTAAAAAAAATGCTTCCTCAAATTTCTCCTGAATCTGCTACCCTCTAACTTTAGATTGTGACCCCTTGTTTTGGCATTTATTTTTTGCGAAAAATGCTTTCAGCTTCTATTTTATTAAGTCCCTTCATATATTTGAAGGTTTCTATCATGTCACCTCTTTCCCTTCTATCCTCTAAACTATACATATACATCATAGAGTCTTTCTTTGTACGTTTTATATTTTAGACCATGTACCATTTTAGTAGCCCTCCTTTGGACAGCTTCTAGTTTATTATATATATATATCTTTCTGAAGATATGGTCTCCAGAACTGTACACAGTATTCCATATTTGGTCTAACTAATGATCTGTAAAGTGGAATAAGAACCTTGCTATTTCTGCTACTAAAACCTCTTCCAATGCAACCAAGAATTTGACTGGCCTTGCTGGCTGCCCTGCGGCATTGTGTACCAAATTTTAAATCATCTGAAATAATAATTCCCAAATCCCTTTCTTCTTTAATTACAGTCAGTAATGTACCATTGAGACTATAATTGGCCTTTGGGTTTTTGGATCCTATATGCATAATTTTGCTCTTGGTAATATTAAATTTCATATCCCATTTGACCAGTCCTCTAGTTTATTAATATCACAGTTCATTTGATCAACTCCTCCTGGAACATCTGCCCTGTTACAAATTTTTGTATCATCAGCAAATAAGCAAACCTTCCCCTTAAGCCCACTTCCAATATCACTTATGAACATGTTAAACAAAATAGGCCCAAGAACTAACCCTTGGGGATCACCACTAGTAACTGATGCCTCATTTGAATGTACTCCATTAATTGAAACCCTCTGTCGTCTATCTTTAAGCCAGCATTCTACCCACTTAACAATCTTAGCATCTATTCCAAGGCAATACATTTTGTGAATAAGTTTGTTGTGTGGGACGGTGTCAAATGCTTTGATAAAGTCTAGATATGCAACATCTACGGCTCCTCCCTGGTCTATTATTTTAGTTACATGGTCAAAGAAATCAATTAGATTAGTCAGGCATGATCTTCCAGTAATGAAACCATGCTGTTCTTTGTCTTCTAAGTTGTTTGTCTGAATGAAAGATACAAGTCTTTCCTTTAAAAGAGTTTCCATTAATGTCCCTGCAATTGAGGTCAAACTGACTGGCCTATAGTTAGCAGAATCTTCCCTACTACCCTTTTTATGAAGCGGGACTACATTGGCAATTTTCCAGTCTTTTGGAACAACTCCTGTTAGAAGTGACTGATTAAATAAATCAGCTAATGGAGTAGCTATTACGGATTGAAGTTCTCTTAGAACCCTTGGATGAATATTATCTGGACCCACAGACTTATTAACTTTTATTTTTGATAAAGCCCTTGAAACCTCTTCCTCTGTTAAAAGAAGAGTACTACTCACATTATTATTTACAGTAACATCCCTTAATAGAATCTCACTATCTTTACCATCTGTTGTAAAGACTGAACAAAAGTAATCATTTAAACAGTTTGCTATTTGTTTATCTTCTTCCACTACTCTATCCTCATTCTTGAGTCTAACTATCCCTCTGTTAGTTTTTCTCTTTTCACTTATATATCTAAAGAAGGTTTTGTCACCATTTTTTACAGAGTGTATTATTTTCTCTTCTGCATCAGCTTTAGCCTTTCTGATTAACTGTTTTGTCATCTTTTGATGGGTTCTCCATTTTTTTTTATCCTCTTTTGAGCCAGTGAGTATGAATTTTTTATAGACTGTCTTTTTTGTCTTAACTGCATGTGCTACTTCTCTTGAAAACCATATTGGTTTTCTTTTACTTTTACAAACAAGCCTAATACAGTGTTTAGTTGCATCTAGAATAGCATTTTTAAAATATTCCCACTGTTCTTGTACTCCTGTAATCAGTGCCATCCCTTTTAGGGATTCATCTAGGTATCTGCCCATGTAAGAAAAATCAGTTGATCTAAAGTCTAAAACTTTTGTTTTACTATGGTTGCTCAGTACCTTTGCCTGAATATTAAACCATACAGACTGATGATCACTAGAGCCTAAGTTCTCACCCACAGACACCTCAGATACTATATCACTGTTTGTAAGTACTAAATCTAATATAGTTCCTTTACGTGTTGGTTCTTTTACTAGTTGCTCAAGAGATTCCCCTTGTAAAGATTCCAGGATATATTTACTTCTAGTTGATTTGGCAACAGGTACTTCCCAGTCTACATCAGGCATATTGAAGTCCCCCACTACAATAACATTGCCCTTCATTGTAATTTTGACTATTTCATCAATTAATAAAGTGTCTGATGCTTCGTCCTGTAATGGTGGTCTATATACTACTCCTATTCTAAACACCTGTTTCCCTTCAGTTTCTATAGTTACCCAAACACTTTCTACATTGTCATTTTTTTCTACAATTTCAGTTACTTTAATATTGTCTTTTACATACAGAGCAACTCCACCCCCTTTTTTCCTACTCTATTTTTTAAATAAGATGTAACCAGGTATGACTGTTTCCTAGTCGTGAGAGTCATTGTACCATGTCTCTGTTATAGCTACTAAATCCAATTTATCTTGAATCATTATTGCAGTAAGTGCAGGTAATTTACTTACTAAACTGTGAGCATTTGTGCACATTGCACATAGAATATTTCTAGAATTCTCAAATCCTTTTGCATGGTCAATACAACCCCTGCCTACATTATTCAAAGTCTTATTCCTAAGAGTAATGTTTTTTTTCTTAAATAAACAAGAATCTAAAATTTGGTTGACTGTCTTGGCATGTTCTGGGGGACAGATGGGTATATTAACTCTGTCCTCCTTCATTAGTTTAAATTGCTACTAATAAAGTCTTTAAATTCTTTACTCAATACTCCTGTCCCTTTAATATCCAGATGCAAACCATCCTTCTTATACAAGTTGCTATCAAGCCAAACAGGGCTTTGATGGCTAACAAAACCATATCTTCTCTCCCTACACCACCTCTCTAACCAAGAGTTAAATTCTATAATACGCTGCATTCTTCCTTCTTCCTGTCCATACACAGGTAAAACAGCAGAAAAGGACACAGATGCAGCCACATGATCTAAACAACTTCCTAGTTTAAAAAACTCCTTTTGCACAACAACAACATCATTTCTAGCCAGATCATTTGTACCTAGGTGAACAATAACATCTAACTCACTGTCTTTTCTAGCTGCCTTAACAATTCTTGAAATACGATATAAATCTCTGGAAGACATCTAACCTCTCTCAAATCTCCTTTATCATCATCTATCTGTACATTTCTTAAAATGGAGTCACCTATTAACAAGGTCTTACAGAAATTTACATTTGCAGATCTTACCTTGGATTTCTTGTTTTCAGATTCAGACACCAGAAACTCAGGTTACTCCAATATAGGACTGGATTGTTACTGGCGTCATTTTTTAATTTTACATTTTTTTTCCACTAATAATCACTGAGGAATTTAAAGATAACATGGACACTATTACCCATTATCATTTTTATTTTTATCTTTACAATTTTTTCCTGTTGGGACACACATTAGGAATTTCACCTAGAAAGTTCACATTACCTCGAGGGACAATTTTTTGTGCACATTATATTATAATATATATATATATATATATATATATATATATATAATATACTGGACTTCAATTTTCACTATTGTTATATATGTATATGTTTTAACTGATAGGGTATCCTAACATTATTTATTTTAAATGTTTTCGAAAATAATTTGTTATAGATTTAAGTTATTGATTGATTTAAGTTAAGTTTAAGTTTCTATTTCCATATTTCCATTTGTATATTTTAACCACTCTAGCCTTTTTTAGCACTCCCTCCATCTGGATTATTGTATATTTTGAAAGTTTTTAGGGACTTTTTGGGAGCTTGTGGTTTCATAGGTGTAGGTGCTGTAATTACTAATCTATATACTGAATGACATTAGAGTTTTGTTACTTTGTGCATTTTATTTTATATTACTTTACCTGTCAGATTGGGTCCTTTCAGTTGTACGTTAGGTTTGAACTATCTATTTTATATTTTAATAAATTTAGCTTTAGATCCAACAGTAATTTTATAAATTCTGATGGTTTTGAAAGTTTCTGTGTTACTTTAACAAATTAGAACTAAACTCTTTATATTTCTGTTTATCTTTTTGCACTTTGTTTGTATTTGCTTATTTGTATATTAAAACTGGCATCTTCAGATAGTGGGAGTAACAGATGAGTTCCCATGGAATGTCTGAAGCTCTCTCACAGTTCTTGTGAAACGCTGTAAGCATTTTAAGCAAGCTGGCCTCACCGATTTATCCAGCTGCATGAAGTTAAAATTGGCTCAAAATTTAAAAAAGCAAGTTAAAAGTGAAACCATTTCAGTTTAGTTTGTATTTGCTACAGACTGAGACTTTTATATCAGCCTCAGGGGTTCTCCTGGTAAACTGAAGCTGTCAGTTTTATCTTAAATAGAAGAAATACAAAGTGCAATGTTATTTGTAAAATATAAACATAAATATTTAGTATGAGCCTAGTTTGTTAATGTTACACAGGAACTGTAAAGCCGTAATCAGAATTTGTAAAATCATAATCCTAAATACACTGCTGTATACAAAATAAAAAACAAAAGTGGAAAGTTTAAATGTAGTAAACTTAATCTGAATGTAAATTAATATAAAATACAAAGCACAAAGTGTATGTCTCTCCTTCACATACAGAAATGTAGGGAATGCCCCTTGTAAAAGTAAAGCAAAAATCTGCCTTTTTTAGAATTTCACTAGGGATCTAATTTAGATCATCTCACCTGAGCGGGGAGGTTTAGATAATCGGGCCTTTATCCAGAATACAGATGTACTTGTTTCCTTACTGTGACTTTCAAATGGGGTCCTATAACTTTTCAATCATAATCAGTGGTTTAGTTTATTAGGATGTGAAAATATTTGCATTTTTTCGGTTTACATTTGTGAAATAAAGGTAAAAAGATTAAAAAAAAACACAAACAAGCTATTTTTTTTATTAATAGAAAATTAATAATATGCCTTTTCAATAGGATTGATTATATTATATTGATGAACTATAATGACATTTTTAATATTGTTTATTTTTATTTTTAGACAAACACATGAGTAGTTCTTTTCAGACCTGCGTTCCTGGAAGCAGCATTTCGAGATCACAAACTCCAAAAGTCTTAAATTCTAATGACTATTCACAAACATTGGGGATATCACAACATATATTTAAAGAAGATCGTGAAATTACAGGAATTTGGCAGCAATCATTATGTACAGAGAGTAATGTAATAATCAAACAAGAGGACAACATTTATGACTTATCTAGTGAAATGATTATCCCAGAAGATAAACCATACACATTTACTGAGTTTTCAAAACATTTTAAAGAAGAAAATAGTCTTCAGTCTAGCCAATCAATTCATACAAATGAGAAAGCATTCAAATGTACAGAATGTGAGAAAAGCTTTTCATGGAAGTCGAATCTCCTACAACATAAAAAAATTCATACTGGGGAGAAGCCACATGAATGCACAGAGTGTGGGAGATGTTTCACATCTAAGAGAAGTCTTATAGCTCATGAAAAGACACACACAGGGGAGAAACCTTTCACATGTACTAAGTGTGGCAAATGCTTTATTCGTGTGACAAGCCTTATATCTCATGAAAGGACCCACACAGGGGAAAAGCCATTCAAATGTACTGAGTGTGGGAAAGGTTTTGCAGATGTATCATTTCTGAAGCAACACCAAAAGATTCATACAGGAGAGAAGCAACATACGTGCACAGAGTGTGGGAAATGTTTCACAGGCAAGACTGGCCTAATTTTTCATAAAAGGACCCACACAGGGGAGAAACCATTCAGTTGTACAGAGTGTGGAGTACAGTTTAGCCAAAGGTCCAGTCTCTCAATCCACAAAAGGATTCACACAGGAGAAAAACCTTATGTATGTACAGAATGTGGGAAAATGTTTACAGCCAGGTCAACTTTCCGAAGTCACCAACTTATTCACACAGGGGAAAAACCATTTACATGTTCAGAGTGTGGGAAATGTTTCACACAGAAGACTAATCTCATATCACATGAAAGGATCCACACAGGGGAGAAACCATTCATCTGCACTCAATGTGGAGAAAGTTTCACAATAAAACCTAATCTTTTAAAACATATAAGGATTCACACAGGAGAAAAACCTTTCACATGTACAGAGTGTGGAAAAAGTTTTACACAATCGAGTAGTCTTAAAACTCATGAAAAGATTCATGAGGGGAGAAAACTTTCTCATGTTTAGAATGTTGCAAAAGGTTTCTATTCAAATTAAATATCCTAACACACCAAATATTTACATCAAAGTGAAGCCTTAAAAATGTTTTAGAAAAGGTTTCCAAAAATTGTCTTAAACTTAAGAAAAGTATTTACACATGGGAGAAACCTTTTACGTGAGCATTGTGTAAAGTATTTTCTCACAAGACAGTAATCATACAACTCATTTGAGAATTGACAGCTTTTCATGTTCAAAGATCTTGGAAAAATATCTGCATAATTTAGAAAATATCCAATGGATTATGCTTTCCTAATTTGTTCCTTATATATGCAATGTAGAAACATTTTAAAAATGATAAATTTGTCAAACAATGTAAATTGACAAAAGGCAAAAAACACTAATTTCCCATTACAAAAACCCCTAATCACACCATAATTTGTCACCTACTGGAAATGCATTTCTGCTGTCCTTTGTTCCTCTATATATGTTCTTTGTATACGTCAATTTCTCTCCTATCAATGTGGCAGAATCCAAACACCACACAGGAATATACAACTTATCCTCATACTGTCCAGTCTACACAACCTTTCAGCACCATGTTCTTAGACAACCAGACTACATCAAGTTCACGCATGACCTAGCTCGTCAATGCCATTCTTGTGTATTAATATGTCAGTTATGGGAGTTGTGCATTTGATTTACATGGAGAGAAAATAATTTGATTTACAGAATAATGGAGACTTTTTATATGAAGAAAGCGAAAATGATTTAAAGGGACACACAATCAAAATTAAACTTTCATGATTCAGATAGAGCCGGCCATTTTAAACAACTATCCAATTTACTTTCATTATCTAAATGTGCACAGTCTTTTTATATTTAAACTTTTTGAGTCACTAGCTCCTACTGAGCATGTGCAAGAATAAGTGTGCATGCATTTCTGAATGGCTGATGGCTGTCACATGGTACAGGGGGAGTGGAAAAAGACATAACTTTTAAAATTGTCAGAAAAAACTCTACTACTCATTTGATGTTCAGACTAAGTGCTATTGCATTGTCTTGTTATCTTGCATTTGTTGATTATGCAAATCTACTGTGTTGACTGGTCCTTTAAGAGCGAACATCAGTCTGAAATGGTTGACAGCTGGGAGATATATTTGATGTGTAAACCATGTGGGTAAAGCTTTTTCATTAGTAGAACAAAAGTTGAAATACGTTTTTTGTGTAATAAAAGGTCACAAATAAGGCTGTGTCAATTATTCAAAGTGTGCATAAAAGTTGTGAAAATAAAAACCATAGTGATAAAAGAAAAAGTTACTTAATCTGAATAATTGTTTCCTTTATTGGTTTCAATTCCCAGATGGCCACAGTAAATTATCAGTAGATTTTCCTCAAAAAGAGAAATAGAAACAAATAGAGTAAATCTGTGTTTACATATAGGATAAGACCCCACATTCTTCTCTTTCCTTACTGACACTTGATGGCGCTACAAACAGCTAAAGACTATACTGGCCCCCACCGTACCAAATCCAAAGAAATGCACTACCATCTTAAACATTAGAGGGAATACACTAAAAGGATTCATTAGAGGGAATACACTAAAAAGCTGATACATTTGTATCATAAACCACAAGTGAAAATATCATGATGACAGATATGATTAGATGTTCTTTAATAGAGTAAATATATGTTTTTTTTACTCCTATAAGCGAGATGTTCATCATTGCCCTTATTTAATATAACATTGCCCATAACAAAGATGGCAAATAGAGCACCACAATACCGGCTGCATAGGAATTACCGGAACCGCATATGATGAAATTGAAACTGGAAGTGATCTTTTTGGGCGCAATTTTCAAATTAGTCACTCGGTTCTAATTGGACCATATACACTTATAACCCACAGTTACCTACAGCCTCACTATGTCTTGAAAAAAGGCCCCAAGCTGGGTCAAAACATGTTAACATAGATTTGAGGCTCAAGTTTCCTTTTTTGGTAAGCATATCTCTATTTGGCCACCTCCTTTTAGGAGATTTTGCACATGTTTGTATATTTTCTTCTTTTTTAGGTTTTCCATAGCAGATTCACACCCCCCTCCACACGCTGACACATTCACATCAGGATTTATTTTTATTTTTTGTTATTTTTATTTTAATATATATATATATAGTATGCAGAAATCCAAAAAGATCAGCACTCACCAACACCCCCATCCACTGTGTGTTTTGCCAAAATCATATAACCATGAGCAGGTTTGTTGAACTGGACTCGGTAAAAATCCCAACTGAACAACAAGTAAGCAGGCACCGCAGATTACTTCAACCACCTTTATTGTGTCAAAAAGCATAACACATAACGTTTCGGCCCCTCACAGAAGCCTTGGTCACGTGAAAGATAGTACACAACATTACCCAACACACCCCTACAATAGTGCCTAATATACCCCCAGGGGATACCTGATTCGCCGCAGAGTGGCCCGTGTGATGCCTCCACACACACATGGACTAGAGATGGTCCGACAAATTTTGATTGATCATTTTCATTAGACCGGCCCTCCAATTGAATTCTTCATCCAACTGATGGATCTCTGTTCAGTTAAGAATTATTTTCGGTTTGAAAATACTTTTTTTTCTACAAACTCTAGGCACTGTGCTAGGGTCAAATATGGCCCCATTGTATGCTAATATGTACATGGTAATGTATGAACAAGAACACATTTTTCTTCCTGAACGGAGCTCCATCAAGTTCAATCGTCGCTATAGAGACTACATCTTCTTTATCTGGGGTGGCAGTGTATCATCCTTATTGGATTGGTTTCACCAACTCAACTCAATTAATTCTACTGTACGGTTCAAAATTGAGAATGATATGGATAGGATACACTTCCTAGATGTAGAAATATACAAGAAGGATACAAGCAATGGGCTTAGGTTATACACTACGTTATTCAGTAAGCCTACGGATAAAAATTCACTACTACATTTTGGTAGCTTTCACCCACAAGTTCAGAAGGCAGGGGTCAGTTCCTCTCAGCTCCTGTGTGTTATACGTAACAACACTGAGGAGACCAACAACAAAACAACTGGAGAACATGTCCAAATGATTCCTGGACAGGAGTTATCCAGAGACTATTGTGAAAGCACAATGTGAGACAGCATCTCTCCTCACTCAACAGTCCATCACCTCCAAACCACCAAAACCACCAGAGAAATGACTGAATTTTATAACAACATTCACACCAGCTTCCAGTGCAGTGCAGAGTTTTGTGCAGCAACACTGGCCAATACTTTCACCAGATGCCAGTTTACCTTTTGATGATATTCCCCCACCACGATTGGTCTACAAAAGGTCAATGAACCTGAGGGACCTATTGGTGAAGACGGACCCAGTCAATAATAACCGTAAGGATACGTGGCTACCAGCAGGCAAGAAAGGATGCTTTCGCTGTGGAAATTGCAAAAATTACAATGGAATGATCACAGGGAACCGTTTCCACCATGCTCACACCAATCAGATGTTTTAGATTCGACTTAGGCTGACATGTACATCAGACCATGTCATCTATATTATCATCTGTCCATGCTCCCTATATTATATTGGAAAAACCATCACCACATTCAGGGAGAGGTTGGCGAATCATAAATCTGCAATCAGATTGGCCTTTGAAAAAGACGGATCAGACCAACCAGTGGCACGCCACTTCCAGCAAGCTGGCCATTCCATCTCTACTATGAGGACAATTTTGATAGATCATGTACCAAAGTCAAGACGTGGAGGATATTGGGCTAAAGCACTTTTGAGGTTGGAATCGAAGTGGATATATTGTCTGGGTACTACCTCACCCAATGGTCTAAATGCCATGATTGACTACAGTTGCTTCTATAAATAGGACTGTTGGTTTCCTTTCCTCTAATATGTTTCTACCGTAAGCCTTGAGGCACATTACGTTTAGCTTTTTTTATTCTTTGTTTTTAATATTCTAGGTATGCTAGGAAATAATTTTTTAGCATATCTGCTCTGCATACGGATAAGATGTAATATAGCTTTAAACTATAGGCAACTAGATGTTTGGTTACAGACAAGCTGGCTATATTATTCAAAGTCTTTTTTCTGTGATTTCTTGTTAGCAGGTTCTAATACATTTTATGACAGGGGATCCCTAGAGTCGCTGCAGTTTTGGACTAAAGTCCTTTCGTGTTGTCTATGTGCTGTTCATAGTGATTTTGGAATGCCAACTAGGTCAGCTGAGAGAGCGTCATGTGTTTGGCTGGTTATAATGCTGTATAGCACATAGCTGCCGATTTTTGTTTGGTGATCACCTTGACAACAGACTCGTCTTGATGATGTATACACTACATGTGTTTTCACTTGTGCTTGATGCGAGGCATCACACGGTCCACTCTGCTGCGAATCAGGTTATCCCCTGGGGGTATATTAGGCACTATTGTAGGGGTGTGTTGGGATACGTTGTGTACTATCTTTCATGTGACCAAGGCCTCTTTGAGGGGCCGAAACATTATGTGTTACGCTTTTTGACACAATAAAGGTGGTTGAAGTAATCTGCGGTGCCTGCTTACTTGTTGTTCAGTTGGGATTTTTACTGAGTCCAGTTCAACAAACCTGCTCATGGTGTGTATATATATATTTCTTTTTTTTGGTGCACAGTATCTATATATTCCACCAGTTTTTTTGGGAACATATTTTACAGTTTATTTTTTACTTTTTTCTGCTTTTTGGATACATATTCTTTCTCAACTTTTCAGGATACCTTTAGGATTTGTCTATGATTGACTATGAATTCACAAATCAAGAATTCAGCCTACTTTTTGGATTTGGACTTTTGCACTACTGGACATTGGGACTATTAGTTTATTAATTTATTGTACCTCACATAGAGATTTGTTTTTATCCAACTCTATAATTTTAGACATTTTAATCTGTTCAAATTGATTTTTAGTCGTTTATAATAAATTTAATAATATTTATATTTTATTATATATATATATATATATATATATATATATATATATATATATATATATATATATATATATATATATATATATATATATATATATATATATATATATAGTCTGCTACCTGATATCATACTTCAGCCTGTTGGCGCTCCTATTACATCTCCATTTGTATCTGTTTTTAAGAAATGTACTCTATATAAATCACTCAGCCGCCTTCTTTTAAAACTTTTAATATGTACAACAAAAAATACAATTTCACAATCACATCAAGGCTTGGAACGTTATTCAGGTTGTTAAAGAATTTTAGCAACAAACAAATATAACCAGTCTTTATACATAAGAGAAACACGCTGTAGAATCAGCGATGATATGTCTTACAGACACTGTTACAAATTTGCTTTTAATTCAAAGCCATTCTCACACCCCCTCCTGGTAACATGTCTCTTCATTCCAACGTACGTTTCTCCACCTTGTGTGGATTTTTCAATGATATAAATAATTAGATTTACAGAATAATGGAGTCTTTAAATGAGAGAAAATTATATAAACAAGAACATCAGTCTCAAATAACTGACATCTGGAAGATATATTTAATGTGCACATCATATGGATAAACCTTTTCTTATAGCAATAGACACTTAGAATTGTACATGTTATAGACCAGAGGAATTACTGAGGGGAAACTGATTTTATTTAATGAGACACAATATCAGTAACCGGCACATACGTGATCATAATCAGTTTAATTTAAATGGCTACTATAACCTACATGTATACTGGGTATGTAATATGTGTGTCATGTGATCATAATCAGTTTAATTTAAATGGCTACTATAACCTACATGTATACTGGGTATGTAATATGTGTGTCATGTGATCATAATCAGTTTAATTTAAATGGCTACTATAACCTACATGTATACTGGGTATGTAATATGTGTGTCATGTGATCATAATCAGTTTAATTTAAATGGCTACTATAACCTACATGTATACTGGGTATGTAATATGTGTGTCATGTGATCATAATCAGTTTAATTTAAATGGCTACTATAACCTACATGTATACTGGGTATGTAATATGTGTGTCATGTGATCATAATCAGTTTAATTTAAATGGCTACTATAACCTACATGTATACTGGGTATGTAATATGTGTGTCATGTGATCATAATCAGTTTAATTTAAATGGCTACTATAACCTACATGTATACTGGGTATGTAATATGTATGTCATGTGATCATAATCAGTTTAATTTTAATGGCTACTATAACCTACATGTATACTGGGTATGTAATATGTGTGTCATGTGATCATAATCAGTTTAATTTAAATGGCTACTATAACCTACATGTATACTGGGTATGTAATATGTATGTCATGTTCTAGGTTTTTATGTTCTTTAGCAGTCACATAAACTCAATGCACTACTGGGAACTTAGCACATCGGATAAGTTGCATATTAGTGCAGCCACCATTCAGTAGCTAGCTCCCACTAGTGCATTGCTGCTTCTTCAACAAAGGATGCCAACAGAATGAAGCAAATGTTATAATTGAAGTAAAATGGGAATGTATTTAAAATAGAAAATGCTCTATCTGAATCATGAAATAAAAATGTTTGTTCTTGTCCTTTAAGTATTTTATTGCTTCAGGATATAGTTCCTACCTCTCTGGTCATCCAAATGGTTAAGCATAACCACTACACAATTTTAACCCTTTATTTTAAATTTGCCTTGTTAATTTAAAATGCAATATTCAATTTGTCATGTTTTCAATTTAATTTTGTGTAACATATACTTATTATAACAGTGAGTTAATGAGTCTGTTTATAATAAATCACGATTGATTGTTTTAATGGCATGATTGATTTTGCCACCTAATTAACAAACCAGTGTCACTGATAGGTCTAAAACCAACTGGCACACAGCGGAACAGGCTCTACTGGCACTGAGCCTTTGATCAACTTTAAAAAAATATTCTTTAACAGGAAATAAATCAAGCCCTATATATAAATATTGCTCCAGGTTATTAATCACTATAACCACAAAGATTTTATACCCATTCACATTGATATTTACCTTGTATCATACTGAAAACCAATTAGTCATACATATATTCTAGATAGTGATTTGATTGGACTGAGCAAATTATTTAAACCTTGATTGTTCACCTGTATAGCTATGCATGATTAAGGACCATGTAGGTTCCGAAACGTTGCAATTTTTTGAGGTCTTAGGTCCTCCAATAAAGCCTTTCACCTGTTGAAATTGTGGTGCTGTCACATCTCTTCTTTGTGAACTGTTAATTTTGGAGGATACAGATACTCCTTTGTGACTGGCCCACTTCAAAGGCAAATATAAAGGGTCTGGACTGTTTGCTGTATATCCTAGATAATCAATAAACTTGTAACATTATCTCAAAACAGCATAGATCTGATTAAAGCACATTTAATCTTAAACTGGACTTTAACTTTACAAATAGAAACATTTGGTTTTGGAATGCATTTTAATGACTAGAAATGACACGAACACTTAAATAGAATTAAGCAACCTATAAGAATGGAAGAGGTTGACACATAAGGTCCAAATAAGGTACCCAAAGGGACTTATAAAATATTAAGAGAAAAGGTCGTCCCCTTTCTTACAGACTTATGTCATTTTTATTTTGAATGCCAAACTGTTCCATCTAAGTATTTCTCAAAGTATTTGGCCACTTTAATATTTAAACTGGATGATGAATCTCAATTGATAGGATCATGTAGACCATATGAAACGCAAATTATTTCTTTCATGATTCAGATAGAGTAGCAATTTTAAGCAACTTTCTAATTTACTCTTATCATATTTGTCTTCGATCTCTTGGTATCTTTATTTGTAAAGCGGGATTGTAAGCTTAGGAGCCGGCCTATTTTTGGTTCAGCACCTGGGTAGCGCTTGCTGATTGGTGGCTAAATGTATGTGTGATTAAAGCTTTGTATAGTTAAATATGTACGCCTTTACAGTCAAATATGATATATCAGAAACCATAATGCACTCCAAAGATGTCCTTGTTTTCATTAATCTGCTAACGCGTTTCGGCTATTCAGTCGTAATCATAGCTATGGATCATACACCAGTTTGCTTATTTAAATACAACAGTCCAACATGATTGGTTGAAACAAAAGCTGCAATTACAAAACCTTTTTGAATTTAAAGGGAAAATGACACTCATAATGCCTGAAGTGACTGCCTACAGCTGATGGAAAGAGAGCTAGTACAATATAGTACAATATAGTACATAGACACCACTTTTCTTAGCAAGAGAGAAAGTGGAGGGAAAGAAGGGTTTTTATATTATTTATCCCTATGATCCACTCACATCATTTGTATTTTGGAATATTTAACGTTTGATTTGAATTTAGATTTAAAGGGACATGAAACCCCAAAAAAATATTTCATGATTTAGATAGAGAATACAATTTTAAACAACTTTCCAGTTTACTTATATTATTTAATTTCCTTTTTCTCTTGTTATCCTTTGCTGAAAGGTTTATCTAGGGAAGCTCAGGAGCAGCAAAGAACCTAGGTTCTAGCTGCTAATTTGTGGTTGCTGCATATATATAAACCGATTGTCATTGGCTCACCCATATGTTCAGTTAGCAACCAGTAGTGCATTGCTGCTCATTCAACAAATGATACCAAGAGAATAAAACCAATCAGCAACAACAACCCAGGCTCTTTACTTAAAAATGGGCCGGCATCTAAACTTACATTCTTGCTTTTCAAATAAAGATACCAAAGGAATGAAGAAAATTTGATAATATGAGTAAATTAGAAAGTTGCTTAAAATTGCATGCTCTATCTGAATCATGAAAGAAAAAAATTTGGGATTAGTGTCCCTTTAAGGGTTTATTGGGGGGGGTTTATTTTTAGATTAGGGTTTGGGATGAAAAAGAGCTAAATGCCCTTTTAAGGGCAATGCCCATCCAAATGCCCTTTTCAGGGCAATGGGGAGCTTAGTTTTTTTTAGATAGGATTTTATTTGGGGGGTTGGTTGTGTGGGTGGTGGCTTTTACTGTTGGGGGGTTGTTTGTATTTTTTTTTTACAGGAAAAAGAGCTGATTTCTTTGGGGCAATGCCTCACAAAAGGTCCTTTTAGGTGTTAGTGTAAGACAGGTTAGGTTTTATTTTACAGGTAAATTTGTATTTATTTTAGCTAGGTAGTTAGTAAATAGTTAATAACTATTTACTAACTAGTCTACCTAGTTAAAATAAATACAAACTTGCCTGTAAAATAAAAATACAACCTAACGCCTAGATTTAGAGTTTTGCGTTAGCCGTCAAAACCAGCGTTAGAGGCTCCTAACGCTGGTTTTGGGCTACCGCTGGTATTTGGAGTCAGTCAGGAAAGGGTCTAATGCTCACTTTCCAGCCACGACTTTTCCATACCGCAGATCCCCCTACGCCATTTGCGTATCCTATCTTTTCAATGGGATCTTTCTAACGCCGGTATTTAGAGTCTTGGCTGAAGTGAGCGTTAGAAATCTAACGACAAAACTCCAGCCGTAGAAAAAAGCCAGGAGTTAAGAGCTTTCTGGGCTAACGCCAGTTCATAAAGCTCTTAACTATTGTGCTCTAAAGTACACTAACACCCATAAACTACCTATGTACCCCTAAACCGAGGTCCCCCCACATTGCCGCCACTATAATAATTTTTTTAACCCCTAATCTGCCGACCGCACACCGCCGCAACCTACGTTATCCCTATGTACCCCTAATCTGCTGCCCCTAACACCGCTGACCCCTATATTATATTTATTAACCCCTAATCTGCCGCCCCCAACGTCGCCACCACCTACCTACAATTATTAACCCCTAATCTGCCGACCGCACAGCGCCGCCACCTACGTTATCCTTATGTACCCCTAATCTGCTGCCCCTAACACCGCCAACCCCTATATTATATTTATTAACCCCTAATCTGCCCCCCACAACGTCGCCGCCAGCTACCTACAATAATTAACCCCTAATCCGCCTCACTCCCGCCTCAATAACCCTATAAGAAATAGTATTAACCCCTAATCTGCCCTCCCTAACATCGCCAACACCTAACTTCAATTATTAACCCCTAATCTGACGACCGGACCTCACCGCTACTATAATAAATTTATTAACCCCTAAAGCTAAGTCTAACCCTAACCCTAACACCCCCCTAAATTAAATATAATTTAAATCTAACGAAATAAATTAACTCTTATTAAATAAATTATTCCTATTTAAAGCTAAATACTTACCTGTAAAATAAACCCTAATATAGCTACAATATAAATTATAATTACATTGTAGCTATTTTAGGATTTATATTTATTTTACAGGCAACTTTGTAATTATTTTAACCAGGTACAATAGCTATTAAATAGTTATTAACTATTTAATAGTTATCTAGTTAAAATAATTACAAAATTACCTGTAAAATAAATCCTAACCTAAGTTACAATTAAACCTAACACTACACTATCAATAAATTACTTAAATAAAATACCTACAATTATCTACAATTAAACCTAACACTACACTATCAATAAATTAATTAAATACAATACCTACAAATAAATACAATTAAATAAACTAACTAAAGTACAAAAAATAAAAAAGAACTAAGTTACAAAAAATAAAAAAATATTTACAAACATTAGAAAAATATTACAACAATTTTAAACTAATTACACCTACTCTAAGCCCCCTAATAAAATAACAAAGCCCCCCAAAATAAAAAAATGCCCTACCCTATTCTAAATTAAAAAAGTTCAAAGCTCTTTTACCTTACCAGCCCTGAAAAGGGCCATTTGCGGGGCATGCCCCAAAGAATTCAGCTCTTTTGCCTGTAAAAAAAACACAATACCCCCCCCCAACATTACAACCCACCACGCACATACCCCTAATCTAACCCAAACCCCCCTTAAATAAACCTAACACTAAGCCCCTGAAGATCTTCCTACCTTATCTTCACCACGCCGGGTTCACCGATCCGTCCACCGAAGTCTTGATCCAAGCCTCCGAAGTCTTGATCCAAGCCCAAGCGGGGGCTGAAGAGTGACGTCCATCCTCCGGCTGAAGTCTTGATCCAAGCGGCAAATGAAGAAGTCCATCTTCGGGAAGAAATCTTCATCCTATCCGGGCAGAAGAGTAGATCCGGACCGGCAAACATCTTCATCCAGGCGGCATCTTCTATGTTGTTCCATCCGATGACGAGTGGCTGATCTTGAAGACCTCCGGCGCGGATCCATCCTCTTCGTTCGACGTCCAACTGAAGAATGAAGGTTCCTTTAAGGGACGTCATCCAAGATGGCGTCCCTCGAATTCCGATTGGCTGATAGGATTCTATCAGCCAATCGGAATTAAGGTAGGGAAATTCTGATTGGCTGATGGAATCAGCCAATCAGATTCAAGTTCAATCCGATTGGCTTATGGGATCAGCCAATCAGATTGAGCTTGCATTCTATTGGCTGTTCCGATCAGCCAATAGAATGCGAGCTCAATCTGATTGGCTGATTGGATCAGCCAATCGGATTGAACTTGAATCTGATTGGCTGATTCCATCAGCCAATCAGAATTTTCCTACCTTAATTCCGATTAGCTGATAGAATCCTATCAGCCAATCGGAATTCGAGGGACGCCATCTTGGATGACGTCCCTTAAAGGAACCTTCATTCTTCAGTTGGACGTCGAACGAAGAGGATGGATCCGCGCCAGAGGTCTTCAAGATCAGCCACTCGTCATCGGATGGAACAACATAGAAGATGCCGCCTGGATGAAGATGTTTGCCGGTCCGGATCTACTCTTCTGCCCGGATAGGATGAAGATTTCTTCCCGAAGATGGACTTCTTCATTTGCCGCTTGGATCAAGACTTCAGCCGGAGGATGGACGTCACTCTTCAGCCCCCGCTTGGGCTTGGATCAAGACTTCGGAGGCTTGGATCAAGACTTCGGTGGACGGTTCGGTGAACCCGGCGTGGTGAAGATAAGGTAGGAAGATCTTCAGGGGCTTAGTGTTAGGTTTATTTAAGGGGGGTTTGGGTTAGATTAGGGGTATGTGGGTGGTGGGTTGTAATGTTGGGGGGGGGTATTGTGTTTTTTTTACAGGCAAAAGAGCTGAATTCTTTGGGGCATGTCCCGCAAATGGCCCTTTTCAGGGCTGGTAAGGTAAAAGAGCTTTGAACTTTTTTAATTTAGAATAGGGTAGGGCATTTTTTTATTTTGGGGGGCTTTGTTATTTTATTAGGGGGCTTAGAGTAGGTGTAATTAGTTTAAAATTGTTGTAATATTTTTCTAATGTTTGTAAATATTTTTTTATTTTTTGTAACTTAGTTCTTTTTTATTTTTTGTACTTTAGTTAGTTTATTTAATTGTATTTATTTGTAGGTATTGTATTTAATTAATTAATTAATTTATTGATAGTGTAGTGTTAGGTTTAATTGTAGATAATTGTAGGTATTTTATTTAAGTAATTTATTGATAGTGTAGTGTTAGGTTTAATTGTAACTTAGGTTAGGATTTATTTTACAGGTAATTTTGTAATTATTTTAACTAGATAACTATTAAATAGTTAATAACTATTTAATAGCTATTGTACCTGGTTAAAATAATTACAAAGTTGCCTGTAAAATAAATATAAATCCTAAAATAGCTACAATGTAATTATAATTTATATTGTAGCTATATTAGGGTTTATTTTACAGGTAAGTATTTAGCTTTAAATAGGAATAATTTATTTAATAAGAGTTAATTTATTTCGTTAGATTTAAATTATATTTAACTTAGGGGGGTGTTAGGGTTAGACTTAGCTTTAGGGGTTAATAAATTTAATAGAGTAGTGGTGAGGTCCGGTCGGCAGATTAGGGGTTAATAATTGAAGTTAGGTGTCGGCGATGTTAGGGAGGGCAGATTAGGGGTTAATACTATTTCTTATAGGGTTATTGAGGCGGGAGTGAGGCGGATTAGGGGTTAATAACTTTATTATAGTAGCGGTGAGGTGCGGTCGGCAGATTAGGGGTTAATTATTGTAGGTAGCTGGCGGTGACGTTGTGGGGGGCAGATTAGGGGTTAATAAATATAATATAGGGGTCGGCGGTGTTAGGGGCAGCAGATTAGGGGTACATAAGGATAACGTAGGTGGCGGCGCTGTGCGGTCGGCAGATTAGGGGTTAATAATTGTAGATAGGTGGTGGTGACGTTGGGGGCGGCAGATTAGGGGTTAATAAATATAATATAGGGGTCAACGGTGTTAGGGGCAGGAGATTAGGGGTTCATAGGGATAACGTAGGTTGCAACAGCAGGTGTTAGTTTTTTTCTAACACTTTGTCTCCATTGATGTCTATGGGGGAAAACGTGCACAAGCACGTCAAGTCAGGACTTGGTTTTTGTGCAATATGGAGCTTAACGCACAAAACCGCACAACACAAGAAGGTTTTGGGTTAACTTGTAATACTTCCATGCTATGGAAAGTGTGGTAGCGCAAATTTTTTAGCGTTATTCCCGCTCTGAGTATAGTGCATAACTTGTAATATAGCGGAATGTTATCAATATCTACCTGCTACCTGCTTAGTCCTTTATACTTTAGTAAGGCTCTTGTAGAAGGGTGATAAGGAATATATTTTACTGTTGTAACCTGCAAATAGTGGATGTGTAGTGGACTCAAAACCCAGTTCTTTACATTTTTTAAAATTAAATAATTAGCATAATGCCTTGCTTGCAAATATGCCAAAAAATGTTCATCTACTATATTAAATTCTTCTTTGAGTTTCCCAAATTACTTAATGCAGCCGGTTACTGTATAAACTATCTACGAAAACAAGAAGGTGGCACTCAAATAAGAAGCAAACCTTTATTCAGAGAGCAACATTTTGGGGTTCCTGCCCCTTTCTTAACCTAACACATACTGAACACAGCACACTATTTAAGCCATACACCTATAAAAAGGTATCCAATCAACTTCAGATAGGAGGAGCTATCTTGCAAGTATAGGGGAGGTTTAACAGACACTGTAACCCTTAACCTTCTTTCACCCACCAGTGGACAGAATACCTATTAAAAACAAAATCATGGTGATAGATAAAGCCCAGAAAAACCTTAGAGGAGGTGATATAATTAAAGACTTACTCCATAAGGAAGACAAATGGACATAGAGGCTCCATACTATGCATCCAAAGGGCCAAAATAGGGAGTTTAATTTGCTTCCATTTATCTAGACTAACTCTTATGATAGATATTCATAAATAAATAAAAATTAAAACATAGATAGAATAATGCCCCTTCAATTACATTTCTCCAAAAGTAATGTTTATTCGTACATTACAGTGCTTTTTGGATAGGACCCTTTAATTTCTAGCTGTTGGTTGCTTTTGTTTTTAATAGGTATTCTGTCCACTGGTGGGTTACAAAGGGCTAAGGGTTACGGTGTCTGTTAAACCTCCCCTATACTTGCAATATAGCCCCTCCCATCTGAAGTTGATTGGATACCTTTTTACAGGTGTATGGCTTAAAGGGACAGTAAACGTAGAATATCGGACATCATTTTACTAAATGCCTTATGCAACTATGACAGTCTAGTGGTATCTCACAATAAAAAAACATTTATAACATACATAAAACAGACCGCTAACCTTACCTGTAGGGAGTAAACACCGACCGCCCAGAATTTCTTATGTATATAGAATTTTTACAAAGCTTCTTTATCCTAACCAATCCCCTGTATATCGATCGCGCAGTTCCTTGAGCGTCAGGGGCATGCGTTCTTTGATTGACAGGGATTGCTGGAGACATACTGGGCATGCAATCCAGTCTTTAGCATATCGTTGTTAAAGCGCATGCACAGTTTGAGTAGCTGGCGAGAAACACTTGACAGACAGAAGCTTGTGAATGAGCAGTAATGGGAGGAACAGGGGCGTTTGTAGCCCTTCCTATGGGATGAACCGTTAGCCGATAAAACACTCCCAGAGTAGGAGCGGCTTGGTGGGCAGTGAGTGAGGACTTCCATAATGGTTATTTTCAGAAACTTCAAAATGTTATAGCTTAATTTTTAAAAAGTTTACTTAAAAAACAAAAATAGCATAGCGATGAGAATATTAGTCTGCCTATATGTGAAACACAAAACAGCAAGATTTACTGACACTTTAAATAGTGTGTTGTGTTCAGTATGTGTTAGCTTGAGAAAGGGGCAGGAGCCCGAAACGTTGCACTCTGAATAAAAGTTTGCTTCTTATTTGAGTGCCACCTTCTCCTTGTTTCCTTCGATATACATTTGGGCTGTTGGGGAAGCCTGGAAGGTGAAGCACCTACTATAGTTTATTATCTGGATACATTGGCCTCTATTTATGAAAGGTCTTGCGGACCTTATCCGACAGTGCGGATCAGGTCCGCAAGACCTCGCTGAATGCGGAGAGCAATACGCTCTCCATATTCAGCGCTGCACCAGCAGCTCACAAGAGCTGCAGGTGCAACGCCGCCCCCTGCTGACTTGCGGCCAATCGGCTACCAGCAGGAAGCTGTCAATCAACCTGATCGTATTCGATCCGGTTGAATTGCGGCAATTCCTGTCCGCCTGCTCAGAGCAGGCGGACAGGGTTATGGAGCAGCGGTCTTTAGACCGCTGCGTCATAACTGCTGTTTCTGGCGAGTCTGAAGACTTGAGCTTGATAGATAGGCCCCATTGAAACAAGTGATGTGCTGACCCTATGTGCCTTTTCTGTATAAACTCTCTAATGCATGTAAATTACCCCTTTGTCCCTCCAAAGTAGAATTATGAGTAGCCAAATAGATATTCTGTATAGTATGTTCCAAAGTTTACTTAAAGGGACAGTCAACACCAGAATGTTTGTTGTTTAAAAAGAAAGATAATCCCTTTATTACCCATTCTCCAGTTTTGCACAACCAACACAGTTATAATAATACACGTTTTACCTCTGTTATTACCTTTTATCTAAACATCTGCAAACTGCCCCCTTATTTCAGTTCTTTTGACAGACTTGCATTTTAGCCAATCAGTGCTCACTCCAGGGTAACTTCACGTGCATGAGCTCAATGTTATCTATATGAAACACATGAACTAATGCCCTCTAGTGATCAAAATGCATTCAGATTAGATAAAGCCCGGAGGGGCGAAATGCGTCAGGGGAGAGCTGTGAGCATGGAGACGCTCATGTTATTATTTTAAATTGCCTGACACTAGTTCACTGTTCGTTTGTTGCTCAGAATCTCAGCCGCTCTAACTATAGCTAACTCCGTTATATAGTCTGGGTTGTGCTAAGACTTTTTTAGCATAGGGCTGTACTGTGGAGTTTACCTTATTTTGCTAGCCATTCAAGTGTAATAATTTAACCAAATACATCAGTATTCTACTGTATGTTAATCGAGCTATTCCGCAACTTATTTATTATCTATGATCCACTTTAAGATCCAAATTTATTGAATATACAGTATATGAAAACTACGATAATCAATTTATCACACTACGATAAATATTTTTCATATATATAAAATTAATTTAGGGGAGTTGTGAATACACACTAAGTAGCATTATATATTGGAACAGTTTACTACTGTCACCTGGAGCCCGATACATGGTAACAGTAGTTACTACCAGACTGTTACTTTGTTGCCAAAGCAGGAACGTATTGTTGCTTAATTTACGTCTAAAAACATAAGAAATCTGGTTTTCCTTCACAATGTATTTTAGAGCCTAGACGGTCAATATTTAAAGGGATAGACATTTCTCTGTGCACACTTTATGAAACAGAGATACTATCAGCCTCATTAAGTATAAATCATACGTTTTGGATACCGGTATACATTTGGCCTTTTTCAAACACATAAGGAAACACCAACAGTACACAGTGATATTACACACACTCCTATGGCTGCTATATATAACCCAATGAGACTGATTAGCTGACTATTCTAAGCAACTTTATTTTGCATATAGGGGATTTTATCTAGTATTAATACTCATAGGCCTTATTTTCTACGATAATATCCCTTCTACTTATGTATCATTATACAGGACTAGTGTTCAGTGTCGTTTTTAATGTTGTGTATGTTACTCATTTTTATTTAGACCATTAAAAGTTATATTTTATTAGTTTGCAATTCCACTGTTCATTGGTCAGGGCCAAGAGTGCTATTTGTGCTTACTTTTCTTGGTTTTGGTGCTTTTCTTCCAGACCTCATTTTCTATTTTGTTCTGAATAAATATTTATGCACCAGCTCCCCTTTTGTACAATTTGGGATTCAATACAAAAGAATAAATTGATTATCCTTACATATTATTTCAAGGGGAAAAGCCCAAGTGGTGCCATTGCTTCAGTGTATTATAATGCATTCAGATTAGAGGCAGCCTTCAAGGTCTAAGAAATTAGCATATGAACCTCCTAGGTTTAGCTTTTAACTAAGATTACAAAGAGAACAAAGCAAAATTGGTGATAAAAGTAATTTAGAAACTTTTTTTGGACTTGACTGTCCCTTTAACCACTTAGGGCTCAATTTTTAAAGCCTTCTCCTCTCTAAGACTGCAGGTTCTCACAAGAGAACCTTCAGTCCGTATTTATCAAGCAGCAGTCATCAGACTGCTGCTTCCATATCCTCTTTTCCACCTCTTATGTGGAGAATTTAAATCTCCCCGGTCTCGTCTGACCGGGGAGTTTGACAGATCTTGCCCGCACGTGATTGGCTGTGCGCGGGTAGGGGGCAGTATTGCACGCAAGCGCAAAATAGTGCTTGCAAGCAATGTTAAATTATGCCAGGGGAATTCTGTCCACCAGAGGTGAGCTGTGGCAGACAGGGGTGCATATGTACGCCCCTGTCTGCCGCAGCTTGATAAATCAAGCCGTTAACCTCCATCATGCCAAGACTGCAGAGCATATATTGTTAAAAACTTTCCAATTTACTTCTATTATCAATTTTGCTTCAATCTCTTGGTATCCTTTATTGAAGAAGCATCAATGGGCTACAGAAAGCTGGCTAGACACATTGGTATGCCAATGACAAGAGACATATAGGTTCAACTACCAATCAGCAGCTAGATCCCATCTCCTGAGCATTACCTAGGTATGCCTTTCAACAAAGAACAGCAAGAGGATAAAGCTAATTAGATAAAATAAGTAAATTGGAAAGCTGTTTAAAATAACATGCTCCATCTGAATCATGAAAGAATAATGTTGGTTTTCGTGTCCCTTTAATATACTTTATATGGAACAGATTATAAAGGGATATACATTTTACAGTACTGTATAGTGAAGACTAAACTACACAAAAGCCTTGTTCCAATAAAAATGCAGAGCATAGTTTAACTGTAGTGAAAAGAGGGGATATATATTGGGGTCCTTTTTTCCATAGACTTTCCCAGCTGTGTGAAGTGGGCACCTCATGTAATTAAATTGTGAATACAAATATACCATTTGTCTGTGCTACGTTTGTGCTGATTTTGTTTTAGAGATATTAGACATTATATTTTAGCCCATGTGATCTCAATCTCCACTTACTTTCCACCCCATGTAACTAAATTGTAAAAATAAATATTTAAATAAATACATAAATAATTTTTTTTATTTGTGCTGATATCTGCTGCAAAAAAAAAATATTAAATTTGTGCTGGTCTCCGCTTGCTTTGTACCTCATGAAATTAAATCGTAAATGCAAGTATATCATTCTGTTGTGCTGAATTTGTGCTGATTCCTCATATATTTTAGTCTGATGACCTCAGTAGTCACAATTTAATTACATGGGGTGTCATAGTATAGGTGGATATGAGGTCACATGGGCAAAATATAAAGTGCAATATCTCAGAAACTAAAGCGGCACAAACTAATGGTATATTTGTATTCACAATATAATTGCATGGGGGGCTCTGCTCACATTGTATGAAACTTGTGTACAGCTCAGCAGGTTTTATACACAAGTAACTGATGCTGTACACAGCACTGACTGTACCAGCTTAAAGGGACATGTACATACAACCCACAAAAGCCTTTAAAGGGTCAACTCACACCACACGCATAGTCTTAAAAAGTCAGATCACAATAATGTTCTCACAACACATGCCCACACAGTCTAAAACATACAGGCACACACACACACACACACACACAATATCATTAAAGGATGAAAAACACTTACAGCCTTTAAAGGGACATCTTGCACCACACACATGCAAGCTTAAAGGTACAGATACACAAACACCCAAGGTAGCCAGCCTTTAATAAAAAAAAGCTCAAATAATCTTTAAGGGACAGATACACGGTCTAATAAGTACACCCAACTGCACAGATCCTTAAAGGGGTGCTCAGTCTTAAAGTGACTGAAACACACACAGTCTTTAAAGGGACAGCTCACACCACAAGCACAAAGTGTTAATGATACAGGAGAACAAACACAGTGCACACAGCCTTAAAGGCACAGACACACTCACACAATTCACATAGCCTTATTGTATACCCAAATACAGTCTTAAAGGAATAGATCACAGCATGCACACACACACATACGGTGCACCTAGCATTAAAGGGAAAGTTTATACCACACTGTCTTTAAGAGGTGGCTCAAGGCATTCATACACAGACTTATAGAGATGGGTTTTGGCATTCACACAAAGCAATGAGCTTTCACTTTAAGACAGTCTGTGTGTGAGGGGGCACGAGTTAGCTCTTTAAAGCTGTTTGTGTGCGTGCTATGAGCTGTCCCTGTAAGACTTTAAATCTGTGTGCATTGTGAGAGTGGTGTAATCTGTCCCTGTGTGTGCTGTGCGCGTAGGGTGTCCTGTCTCAGTCCCTTTAAGGCTTGGTGGGTTATGTATGTGTGTGCTGTGCGTGTAGTGTGTCCTGTCTCAGTCCCTTTAAGGCTTGGTGGGTTATGTATGTGTGTGCTGTGCGCGTAGGGTGTCCTGTCTCAGTCCCTTTAAGGCTTGGTGGGTTATGTATGTGTGTGCTGTGCGTGTAGTGTGTCCTGTCTCAGTCCCTTTAAGGCTTGGTGGGTTATGTATGTGTGTGCTGTGCGCGTAGGGTGTCCTGTCTCAGTCCCTTTAAGGCTTGGTGGGTTATGTATGTGTGTGCTGTGCGTGTAGGGTGTCCTGTCTCAGTCCCTTTAAGGCTTGGTGGGTTATGTATGTGTGTGCTGTGCGTGTAGGGTGTCCTGTCTCAGTCCCTTTAAGGCTTGGTGGGTTATGTATGTGTGTGCTGTGCGTGTAGGGTGTCCTGTCTCAGTCCCTTTAAGGCTTGGTGGGTTATGTATGTGTGTGCTGTGCGCGTAGGGTGTCCTGTCTCAGTCCCTTTAAGGCTTGGTGGGTTATGTATGTGTGTGCTGTGCGTGTAGGGTGTCCTGTCTCAGTCCCTTTAAGGCTTGGTGGGTTATGTATGTGTGTGCTGTGCGTGTAGGGTGTCCTGTCTCAGTCCCTTTAAGGCTTGGTGGGTTATGTATGTGTGTGCTGTGCGTGTAGGGTGTCCTGTCTCAGTCCCTTTAAGGCTTGGTGGGTTATGTATGTGTGTGCTGTGCGTGTAGGGTGTCCTGTCTCAGTCCCTTTAAGGCTTGGTGGGTTCTATATATGTGTGTGCTGTGCGTGTAGGGTGTCCTGTCTCAGTCCCTTTAAGGCTTGGTGGGTTATGTATGTGTGTGCTGTGCGTGTAGGGTGTCCTGTCTCAGTCCCTTTAAGGCTTGGTGGGTTATGTATGTGTGTGCTGTGCGTGTAGGGTGTCCTGTCTCAGTCCCTTTAAGGCTTGGTGGGTTATGTATGTGTGTGCATGTGACTGTGTGTACATAGTGTGAGCTGTTCCTTTAAAGCTGTGTGTATATTGACTATGTTTTTGTGCACACTGTGATCTGCCCCATTTAATGTGAAAATCAATCGTACTGTTTGTGAAATGCTAGGACTGACCATTGAAACAAATAAAGGGGACATTCATTACTGAAATATAAAATATTTCATGCAGAAAGCTCCTTTATTTGTTTCAAGCGTTGCCTCACTGAGTTGCTAAGGAAGACCATTAGTCTGTCAGCAGTGTGTACAGCTGGTACAGTATCAGTTACTTGTGTATAAAATCCTGCTAAGCTGTAAACAAGTATCATACAATGTATCATGTAATGAATGGGGAGTCTATGGGGCGGAAAGGGTCTTTTAGACCCTAATATAAAGCCCCTCTTATGGTCCATGAACAAACAGTGCAGAAAATAGACCCCAAATAAACCCCCATATAATGTTATATGTCTGAGACAATAATTTACCTTGCTAAATAGGATGTCACCTTATTAGTATTATTATTATTATTATTATTATTATTATTATGCTGACACACACATTAGTGATATAGTGAGGAGGTGGGATGTTCCACTCCATATCACCCCTATCCTATTCCTGTTTGGTTCAGTCCGTATCACATGACTCAGTATAACACACCCCATTGGCCTGAGATCAGGAAGAACTGACTAACAGAGGACTGAGCTGCAGCTGCTGCAGAGATGGTGAGAGACAAACACTTATTGTATATTATAAACTAACCAGTAACTAAACAATACTGTTATATACAGTAACTAATTAGTGCTGTTATATACAGTAACTAATCACTACTGTTATATACAGTAACTAATGACTGCTGTTATATACAGTAACTAATTAGTGCTGTTATATACAGTAAATAATCAGTGCTGTTATATACAGTAACTAATCACTAATGTTATATACAGTAACTAATGACTGCTGTTATATACAGTAACTAATGACTGCTGTTATATACAGTGACTAATCACTACTGTTATATACAGTAACTAATGACTGCTGTTATATACAATAACTAATGACTGCTGTTATATACAGTAACTAATCACTGCTGTTATATACAGTAACTAATCACTGATGTTATATACAGTAAATAATTAGTGCTGTTATATACAGTAAATAATTAGTGCTGTTATATACAGTAACTAATCACTAATGTTATATACAGTAACTAATTAGTGCTGATATATACAGTAAATAATTAGTGCTGTTATATACAGTAACTAATCAGTGCTGTTATATACAGTAACTAATCAGTGCTGTTATATACAGTAAATAATTAGTGCTTATATATACAGTAACTAATTAGTGCTGTTATATACAGTAACTAATCAGTGCTGTTATATACAGTAAATAATTAGTGCTGATATATACAGTAACTAATTAGTGCTGTTATATACAGTAAATAATTAGTGCTGATATATACAGTAACTAATCAGTGCTGTTATATACAGTAAATAATTAGTGCTGATATATACAGTAACTAATTAGTGCTGTTATATACAGTAACTAATTAGTGCTGTTATATACAGTAACTAATCACTGCTGTAATATACAGTAACTAATCACTGCTGTTATATACAGTAACTAATCAGTGCTGTTCTGTGCTGTTATATACAGTAACTAATCAGTGCTGTTCTGTGCTGTTATATACAGTAACTAATCAGTGCTGTTATATACAGTAAATAATTAGTGCTGATATATACAGTAACTAATCAGTGCTGTTATATACAGTAACTAATCAGTGCTGTTATATACAGTAACTAATCAGTTCTGTTATATACAGTAAATAATTAGTGCTGATATATACAGTAAATAATCAGTGCTGTTATATACAGTAACTAATCAGTGCTGTTATATACAGTAAATAATTAGTGCTGATATATACAGTAAATAATCAGTGCTGTTATATACAGTAACTAATCAGTGCTGTTATATACAGTAAATAATTAGTGCTGATATATACAGTAAATAATCAGTGCTGTTATATACAGTAAATAATCAGTGCTGTTATATACAGTAACTAATCAGTGCTGTTATATACAGTAAATAATTAGTGCTGATATATGCAGTAAATAATCAGTGCTGTTATATACAGTAACTAATCAGTGCTGTTATATACAATTACTAATAAGTGCTGTTATATACAGTAAATAATTAGTGCTGATATATACAGTAACTAATTAGTGCTGTTATATACAGTAAATAATTAGTGCTGATATATACAGTAAATAATTAGTGCTGATATATACAGTAACTAATTAGTGCTGTTATATACAGTAAATAATTAGTGCTGATATATACAGTAAATAATCAGTGCTGTTATATACAGTAACTAATCAGTGCTGTTATATACAGTAAATAATTAGTGCTGATATATACAGTAACTAATCACTGCTGTTATATAGAGTAACTAATCAGTGCTGTTATATACAGTAAATAATTAGTGCTGTTATATACAGTAACTAATCAGTGCTGTTATATACAGTAAATAATTAGTGCTGATATATACAGTAACTAATCACTGTTGTTATATACAGTAACTGACTGCTGTTATATACAGTAAATAATTAGTGCTGTTATATACAGTAACTAATGACTGCTGTTATATACAGTAACTAATCACTGCTGTTCTGTGCTGTTATATACAGTAAATAATCACTGCTGTTCTGTGCTGTTATACACAGTAACTAATCACTACTGTTATATACAGTAACTAATCACTGATGTTTTATACAGTAACTAATCACTGATGTTATATACAGTAACACATCACTGCTGCTATATACAGTAACTACTGCTGTTATGTGCTGTTATATACAGTAACTAATCACTGCTGTTCTGTGCTGTTATATACAGTAACTAATCACTGCTGTTATATACAGTAACTAATCACTGCTGTTCTGTGCTGTTATATACAGTAACTAATCAGTGCTGTTCTGTGCTGTTATATACAGTAACTAATCAGTGCTGTTATATACAGTAAATAATTAGTGCTGATATATACAGTAACTAATCAGTGCTGTTATATACAGTAACTAATCAGTGCTGTTATATACAGTAACTAATCAGTGCTGTTATATACAGTAACTAATCAGTTCTGTTATATACAGTAAATAATTAGTGCTGATATATACAGTAAATAATCAGTGCTGTTATATACAGTAACTAATCAGTGCTGTTATATACAGTAAATAATTAGTGCTGATATATACAGTAAATAATCAGTGCTGTTATATACAGTAACTAATCAGTGCTGTTATATACAGTAAATAATTAGTGCTGATATATACAGTAAATAATCAGTGCTGTTATATACAGTAAATAATCAGTGCTGTTATATACAGTAACTAATCAGTGCTGTTATATACAGTAAATAATTAGTGCTGATATATGCAGTAAATAATCAGTGCTGTTATATACAGTAACTAATCAGTGCTGTTATATACAATTACTAATAAGTGCTGTTATATACAGTAAATAATTAGTGCTGATATATACAGTAACTAATTAGTGCTGTTATATACAGTAAATAATTAGTGCTGATATATACAGTAACTAATTAGTGCTGTTATATACAGTAAATAATTAGTGCTGATATATACAGTAAATAATTAGTGCTGATATATACAGTAACTAATTAGTGCTGTTATATACAGTAAATAATTAGTGCTGATATATACAGTAAATAATCAGTGCTGTTATATACAGTAACTAATCAGTGCTGTTATATACAGTAAATAATTAGTGCTGATATATACAGTAACTAATCACTGCTGTTATATAGAGTAACTAATCAGTGCTGTTATATACAGTAAATAATTAGTGCTGTTATATACAGTAACTAATCAGTGCTGTTATATACAGTAAATAATTAGTGCTGATATATACAGTAACTAATCACTGTTGTTATATACAGTAACTGACTGCTGTTATATACAGTAAATAATTAGTGCTGTTATATACAGTAACTAATGACTGCTGTTATATACAGTAACTAATCACTGCTGTTCTGTGCTGTTATATACAGTAAATAATCACTGCTGTTCTGTGCTGTTATACACAGTAACTAATCACTACTGTTATATACAGTAACTAATCACTGATGTTTTATACAGTAACTAATCACTGATGTTATATACAGTAACACATCACTGCTGCTATATACAGTAACTACTGCTGTTATGTGCTGTTATATACAGTAACTAATCACTGCTGTTCTGTGCTGTTATATACAGTAACTAATCACTGCTGTTATATACAGTAACTAATCACTGCTGTTCTGTGCTGTTATATACAGTAACTAATCACTGCTGTTCTGTGCTGTTATATACAGTAACTAATCACTGCTGTTATATACAGTAACTAATCACTGCTGTTCTGTGCTGTTATATACAGTAACTAATCACTGCTGTTATATACAGTAACTAATCACTGATGTTTTATACAGTAACTAATCACTGTTGTTATATTCAGTAAATAATCACTGCTGTTATATATAGTAACAAATCACTGCTGTTATATACAGTAACAAATCACTGCTGTTATATACAGTAACAAATCACTGCTGTTATATACAGTAACAAATCACTGCTGTTATATACAGTAACTAATAACTACTTTTATATACATTAACAAATCACTGCTGTTATATACAGTAACTAATCACTGCTGTTGTATATAGTAACTAATCACTGCTGTTATATACAGTAACTAATCACTGCTGTTCTGTGCTGTTATATACAGTAACTAATCACTGATGTTATATACAGTAAATAATCACTGCTGTTCTGTGCTGTTATATACAGTAACTAATCACTGCTGTTCTATACAGTAATTAATCACTGATGTTATATACAGTAACACATCACTGCTGCTATATACAGTAGCTACTGCTGTTCTGTGCTGTTATATACAGTAACTAATCACTACTGTTATATACAGTAACTAATCACTACTGTTATATACAGTAACAACTCACTGCTGTTCTGTGCTGTTATATACAGTAACTAATCAGTGCTGTTCTGTGCTGTTATATACAGTAACTAATCAGTGCTGTTCTGTGCTGTTATATACAGTAACTAATCAGTGCTGTTCTGTGCTGTTATATACAGTAACTAATCAGTGCTGTTCTGTGCTGTTATATACATTAACTAATCACTGCTGTTATGTGCTGTTATATACAGTGACTAATCACTGCTGTTATATACAGTAACAACTCACTGCTGTTATATACAGTAACTAATCACTGCTGTTATATACAGTAACTAATCACTGCTGTTCTATACAGTAATTAATCACTGATGTTATATACAGTAACACATCACTGCTGCTATATACAGTAGCTACTGCTGTTCTGTGCTGTTATATACAGTAACTAATCACTGCTGTTCTGTGCTGTTATACACAGTAACTAATCACTACTGTTATATACAGTAACTAATCACTGCTGTTATATACAGTAACTAATTACTGCTGTTATGTGCTGTTATATACAGTAACTAATCACTGCTGTTCTGTGCTGTTATACACAGTAACTAATCACTACTGTTATATACAGTAACTAATCACTGCTGTTATATACAGTAACTAATTACTGCTGTTATGTGCTGTTATATACAGAAACTAATCACTACTGTTATATACAGTAACAACTCACTGCTGTTATATACAGTAACAAATCAGTGGTTTTATATACAGTAATTAATCACTGCTGTTATATACATTAACTAATCACTGCTGTTATGTGCTGTTATATACAGTGACTAATCACTACTGTTATATACAGTAACTAATCACTGCTGTTATATACAGTAACTAATTACTGCTGTTATGTGCTGTTATATACAGTAACTAATCACTACTGTTATATACAGTAACAACTCACTGCTGTTATATACAGTAACTAATCAGTGCTGTTCTGTGCTGTTATATACAGTAACTAATCAGTGCTGTCCTGTGCTGTTATATACAGTAACTAATCACTGCTGTTCTGTGCTGTTATATACAGTAACTAATCAGTGCTGTCCTGTGCTGTTATATACAGTAACTAATCACTACTGTTATGTGCTGTTATATACAGTAACTAATCAGTGCTGTTCTGTGCTGTTATATACAGTAACTAATCACTACTGTTATATACAGTAACTAATCAGTGCTGTTCTGTGCTGTTATATACAGTAACTAATCAGTGCTGTTCTGTGCTGTTATAAACAGTAACTAATCACTACTGTTATATACAGTAACTAGTCACTACTGTTATATACAGTAACTAATCACTACTGTTATATACAATAACTAATCACTACTGTTATATACAGTAACTAATCACTACTGTTATATACAGTAACTAATCACTACTGTTATATACAATAACTAATCACTACTGTTATATACAGTAACTAATCACTACTGTTATATACAGTAACTAATCACTGTTGTTATATACAGTAACTAATCAGTGCTGTTATATACAGTAACTAATCACTACTGTTATATACAGTAACTAGTCACTACTGTTATATACAGTAACTAATCACTACTGTTATATACAATAACTAATCACTACTGTTATATACAATAACTAATCACTACTGTTATATACAGTAACTAATCACTACTGTTATATACAGTAACTAATCACTACTGTTATATACAGTAACTAATCACTGCTGTTATATACAGTAACTAATCACTGTTGTTATATACAGTAACTAATCACTACTGTTATATACAATAACTAATCACTACTGTTATATACAGTAACTAATCACTAATGTTATATACAGTAACTAATCACTAATGTTATATACAGTGACTAATCACTGCTGTTATATACAGTAACTAATCACTGTTGTTATATACAGTAACTAATCACTGCTGTTATATACAGTAACTAATCACTGTTGTTATATACAGTAACTAATCAGTGCTGTTATATACAGTAACTAATCACTACTGTTATATACAGTAACTAATCACTGCTGTTATATACAGTAACTAATCACTACTGTTATGTGCTGTTATATACAGTAACTAATCAGTGCTGTTCTGTGCTGTTATATACAGTAACTAATCAGTGCTGTTCTGTGCTGTTATATACAGTAACTAATCACTACTGTTATATACAGTAACTAATCACTACTGTTATATACAGTAACTAATCACTACTGTTATGTGCTGTTATATACAGTAACTAATCACTACTGTTATGTGCTGTTATATACAGTAACTAATCAGTGCTGTTCTGTGCTGTTATATACAGTAACTAATCAGTGCTGTTATATACAGTAACTAATCACTGCTGTTCTGTGCTGTTATATACAGTAACTAATCAGTGCTGTTCTGTGCTGTTATATACAGTAACTAATCAGTGCTGTTCTGTGCTGTTATATACAGTAACTAATCACTGCTGTTCTGTGCTGTTATATACAGTAACTAATCAGTGCTGTTCTGTGCTGTTATATACAGTAACTAATCACTGCTGTTCTGTGCTGTTATATACAGTAACTAATCAGTGCTGTTCTGTGCTGTTATATACAGTAACTAATCAGTGCTGTTCTGTGCTGTTATATACAGTAACTAATCACTGCTGTTCTGTGCTGTTATATACAGTAACTAATCAGTGCTGTTCTGTGCTGTTATATACAGTAACGAATCACTACTGTTATATACAGTAACTAATCGCTGCTGTTATATACAGTAACTAATCACTGTTGTTATATACAGTAACTAATCAGTGCTGTTATATACAGTAACTAATCACTGATGTTATATACAGTAACTAATCACTGCTGTTCTATGCTGTTATATACAGTAACTAATCACTACTGTTATATACAGTAACTAATCACTACTGTTATATACAATAACTAATCACTACTGTTATATACAGTAACTAATCACTACTGTTATATACAGTAACTAATCACTGTTGTTATATACAGTAACTAATCACTGCTGTTATATACAGTAACTAATCACTGTTGTTATATACAGTAACTAATCAGTGCTGTTATATACAGTAACTAATCACTACTGTTATATACATTAACTAATCAGTGCTGTCCTGTGCTGTTATATACAGTAACTAATCACTACTGTTATGTGCTGTTATATACAGTAACTAATCAGTGCTGTTCTGTGCTGTTATATACAGTAACTAATCAGTGCTGTTCTGTGCTGTTATATACAGTAACAAATCATTGCTGTTCTGTGCTGTTATATACAGTAACTAATCAGTGCTGTTCTGTGCTGTTATATACAGTAACTAATCAGTGCTGTTCTGTGCTGTTATATACAGTAACTAATCAGTGCTGTTCTGTGCTGTTATAAACAGTAACTAATCACTACTGTTATATACAGTAACTAATCACTACTGTTATATACAGTAACTATTTACTGCTGTTATATACAGTAACAAATCACTGCTGTTATATACAGTAACTAATCACTACTGTTATATACAGTAACTAATCACTACTGTTATATACAGTAACTAATCACTACTGTTATATACAGTAACTAATCACTGATGTTATATACAGTAACTAATCACTGCTGTTCTGTGCTGTTATATACAGTGACTAATCACTACTGTTATATACAGTAACTAATCACTACTGTTATATACAGTAACAAATCACTGCTGTTATATACAGTAACTAATCACTGCTGTTATATACAGTAACTAATCACTACTGTTATATACAATAACTAATCACTACTGTTATATACAGTAACTAATCACTACTGTTATATACATTAACTAATCACTACTGTTATATACAGTAACTAATCACTACTGTTATATACAGTAACTAATCACTACTGTTATATACAATAACTAATCACTACTGTTATATACAATAACTAATCACTGCTTTTATATACAGTACCTAATCACTGCTTTTATATACAGTAACTAATCACTGCTGTTCTGTGCTGTTATATACAGTAACTAATCACTGCTGTTATATACAGTAACTAATCACTGCTGTTCTGTGCTGTTATATACAGTAACTAATCACTGCTGTTTTGTGCTGTTATATACAGTAACAAATCATTGCTGTTATATACAGTGACTAATCACTGTTGTTCTGTGCTGTTATATGCAGTAACTAATCACTGCTGTTCTGTGCTGTTATATACAGTAACTAATCACTGCTGTTATATACAGTAACTAATCACTACTGTTATATACAGTGACTAATCACTGCTGTTATATACAGTAACTAATCAGTGCTGTCCTTTGCTGTTATATACAGTAACTAATCACTGCTGTTATATACAGTAACTAATAACTGCTGTTCTGTGCTGTTCTATACTGTAACTAATCACTGCTGTTATATACAGTAACTAATCACTGATGTTATATACAGTAACACATCACTGATGTAATATACAGTAACTAATCACTGCTGTTCTGTGCTGTTATATACAGTAATCACTGCTGTTTTATACAGTAACACATCACTGATGTTATATACAGTAACTAATCACTGCTGTTCTGTGCTGTTATATACAGTAACTAATCACTGCTGTTCTGTGCTGTGTTATATACAGTGACTAATCACTTCAGTTATATACAGTAACTAACCACTGCTTTTATATACAGTAACTAATCACTGCTGTTCTGTGCTGTTATATACAGTAACTAATCACTACTGTTATATACAGTAACTAATCACTGCTGTTATATACAGTAACAAATCACTGCTGTTATATACAGTAACTAATCACTACTGTTATATACAGTAACTAATCACTGCTGTTATATACAGTAACTAATCACTGCTGTTCTGTGCTGTTATATACAGTAACTAATCACTACTGTTATATACAGTAACTAATCACTGCTGTTCTGTGCTGTTATATACAGTAACTAATCACTGCTGTTATATACAGTAACTAATCACTGCTGTTATATACAGTAACTAATCACTACTGCTATATACAGTAACTAATCACTGCTTTTATATACAGTAACTAATCACTTCTTTTATATGCAGTAACTAATCACTACTGTTATATACAGTAACTAATCACTGCTTTTATATACAGTAACTAATCACTTCTTTTATATACAGTAACTAATCACTGCTGTTATATACAGTAACTAATCACTGATGTTATATACAGTAACACATCACTGATGTTATATACAGTAACTAATTACTGTTGTGCTGTTATATACAGTAACTAATTACTGCTGTTCTTTGCTGTTATAGATAGTAACTATTAACTGCTATTATATACAGTAACTAATCACTGCTGTTCTGTGCTGTTATATACAGTAACTTTGCACTGCTGTTATATACAGTAACTAATCACAGCTGTTTTATACAGTAACAAATCACTGCTGTTATATACAATAACTAATCACTACTGTTATATACAGTAACTAATCACTGCTGTTATATACAGTAACTAATCACTACTGTTATATACAATAACTAATCACTACTGTTATATACAGCAACTAATCACTACTGTTATATACAGTAACTAATCACTGCTGTTATATACAGTAACTAATCACTACTGTTATATACAGTAACTAATCACTACTGTTATATACAGTAACTAATCACTGCTGTTATATACAATAACTAATCACTACTGTTATATACAGTAACTAATCACTACTGTTATATACAGTAACTAATCACTGCTGTTATATACAGTAACTAATCACTGTTGTTATATACAGTAACTAATCACTACTGTTATATACAATAACTAATCACTACTGTTATATACAGTAACTAATCACTACTGTTATATACAGTAACTAATCACTGCTGTTATATACAGTAACTAATCACTACTGTTATATACAGTAACTAATCACTACTGTTATATACAATAACTAATCACTACTGTTATATACAGTAACTAATCACTACTGTTATATACAGTAACTAATCACTGCTGTTATATACAATAACTAATCACTACTGTTATATACAGTAACTAATCACTACTGTTATATACAGTAACTAATCACTGCTGTTATATACAGTAACTAATCACTGTTGTTCTGTGCTGTTATATACAGTAACTAATCAGTGCTGTCCTGTGCTGTTATATACAGTAACTAATCACTTCTGTTCTGTGCTGTTATATACAGTAACTAATCAGTGCTGTCCTGTGCTGTTATATACAGTAACTAATCACTACTGTTATATACAGTGACTAATCACTACTGTTATATACAGTGACTAATCACTACTGTTATATACAGTGACTAATCACTACTGTTATATACAGTAACTAATCACTGCTGTTATATACAGTAACTAATCACTGCTGTTATATACATTAACTAATCACTGTTGTTATATACAGTAACTAATCACTGCTGTTATATACAGTAACTAATCACAGCTGTTATATACATTAACTAATCACTGCTGTTCTGTGCTGTTATATACAGTAACTAATCACTACTGTTATATACAGTGACTAATCACTACTGTTATATACAGTAACTAATCACTGCTGTTATATACAGTGACTAATCACTACTGTTATATACAGTAACTAATCACTGCTGTTATATACAGTAACTAATCACTGCTGTTATATACATTAACTAATCACTGCTGTTATATACAGTGACTAATCACTACTGTTATATACAGTAACTAATCACTGCTGTTATATACAGTAACTAATCACTGCTGTTATATACATTAACTAATCACTGCTGTTATATACAGTAACTAATCACTGTTGTTATATACAGTAACTAATCACAGCTGTTATATACAGTAACTAATCACTGCTGTTATATACAGTAACTAATCACTGCTGTTCTGTGCTGTTATATACAGTAACTAATCACTACTGTTATATACAGTGACTAATCACTACTGTTATATACAGTAACTAATCACTGCTGTTATATACAGTAACTAATCACTGCTGTTCTGTGCTGTTATATACAGTAACTAATCACTGCTGTTATATACATTAACTAATCACTGCTGTTATATACAGTAACTAATCACTGCTGTTCTGTGCTGTTATAAACAGTAACTAATCACTACTGTTATATACAGTAACTAATAACTACTGTTATATACAGTAACTAATCACTACTGTTATATACAGTAACTAATCACTACTGTTATATACAGTAACTAATCACTACTGTTATATACAGTAACTAATCACTGCTGTTATATACAGTAACTAATCACTGCTGTTCTGTGCTGTTTTATACAGTAACTAATCAGTGCTGTCCTGTGCTGTTATATACAGTAACTAATCAGTGCTGTTATATACAGTAACTAATCACTACTGTTATATACAGTAACTAATCACTGCTGTTATATACAGTAACTAATCACTGTTGTTCTGTGCTGTTATATGCAGTAACTAATCACTGCTGTTATATACAGTAACTAATCACTGCTGTTCTGTGCTGTTATATACAGTAACTAATCACTACTGTTATATACAGTGACTAATCACTGCTGTTATATACAGTAACTAATCAGTGCTGTCATTTGCTGTTATATACAGTAACTAATCAGTGCTGTTATATACAGTAACTAATAACTGCTGTTCTGTGCTGTTCTATACTGTAACTAATCACTGCTGTTATATACAGTAACTAATCACTACTGTTATATACAGTAACTAATCACTGATGTTATATACAGTAACACATCACTGATGTTATATACAGTAACTAATCACTGCTGTTCTGTGCTGTTATATACAGTAATCACTGCTGTTTTATACAGTAACACATCACTGATGTTATATACAGTAACTAATCACTGCTGTTCTGTGCTGTTATATACAGTAACTAATCACTGCTGTTCTGTGCTGTTATATACAGTAACTAATCAGTGTTGTTATATACAGTAACTAATAACTGCTGTTCTGTGCTGTTCTATACTGTAACTAATCACTGCTGTTATATACAGTAACTAATCACTACTGTTATATACAGTAACTAATCACTGATGTTATATACAGTAACACATCACTGATGTTATATACAGTAACTAATCACTGCTGTTCTGTGCTGTTATATACAGTAATCACTGCTGTTTTATACAGTAACACATCACTGATGTTATATACAGTAACTAATCACTGCTGTTCTGTGCTGTTATATACAGTAACTAATCACTGCTGTTCTGTGCTGTTATATACAGTAACTAATCAGTGCTGTTATATACAGTAACTAATCACTGCTGTTATATACAGTAACTAATCACTGCTGTTCTGTGCTGTTATATACAGTAACTAACCACTACTGTTATATACAGTAACTAATCACTACTGTTATGTGCTGTTATATACAGTAACGAATCACTACTGTTATATACAGTAACTAACCACTGCTGTTCTGTGCTGTTATATACAGTAACTAACCACTGCTGTTCTGTGCTGTTCTATACAGTGACTAATCACTTCAGTTATAAACAGTAACTAATCACTGCTTTTATATACAGTAACTAATCACTGCTGTTATATACAGTAACTAATCACTGATGTTATATACAGTAACTAATCACTAATGTTATATACAGTGACTAATCACTACTGTTATATACAGTAACTAATCACTGATGTTATATACAGTAACTAATCACTAATGTTATATACAGTGACTAATCACTGCTGTTATATACAGTAACTAATCACTGATGTTATATACAGTAACTAATCACTGATGTTATATACAGTAACTAATCACTGATGTTATATACAGTAACTAATCACTAATGTTATATACAGTGACTAATCACTGCTGTTATATACAGTAACTAATCACTGATGTTATATACAGTAACTAATCACTGATGTTATATACAGTAACTAATCACTGATGTTATATACAGTAACACATCACTGATGTTATATACAGTAACTAATTACTGTTGTGCTGTTATATACAGTAACCAATTACTGCTGTTCTTTGCTGTTATAGATAGTAACTATTAACTGCTATTATATACAGTAACTAATCACTGCTGTTCTGTGCTGTTATATACAGTAACTTTACACTGCTGTTATATACAGTAACTAATCACAGCTGTTTTATACAGTAACTAATCAGTACTGTTACATACAGTGACTAATCACTGCTTTTATATACAGTGACTGATCACTGTTGTTATATACAGTAACTAATCACAGCTCTTATATACAGTGACTAATCACTGCTGTTATATACAGTAACTAATCACTGCTGTTATATACATTAACTAATCACTGCTGTTATATACAGTAACTAATCACTGCTGTTATATACATTAACTAATCACTGCTGTTATATACAGTAACTAATCACTGCTGTTCTGTGCTGTTATATACAGTAACTAATCACTGCTGTTCTGTGCTGTTATATACAGTAACTAATCACTGCTGTTATATACATTAACTAATCACTGCTGTTCTGTGCTGTTATATACAGTAACTAATCACTACTGTTATGTGCTGTTATATACAGTAACGAATCACTACTGTTATATACAGTAACTAACCACTGCTGTTCTGTGCTGTTATATACAGTAACTAACCACTGCTGTTCTGTGCTGTTCTATACAGTGACTAATCACTTCAGTTATAAACAGTAACTAATCACTGCTTTTATATACAGTACCTAATCACTGCTTTTATATACAGTAACTAATCACTGCTGTTATATACAGTAACTAATCACTGATGTTATATACAGTAACTAATCACTAATGTTATATACAGTGACTAATCACTACTGTTATATACAGTAACTAATCACTGATGTTATATACAGTAACTAATCACTAATGTTATATACAGTGACTAATCACTGCTGTTATATACAGTAACTAATCACTGATGTTATATACAGTAACTAATCACTGCTGTTATATACGGTAACTAATCACTGCTGTTATATACAGTAACTAATCACTGATGTTATATACAGTAACTAATCACTACTGTTATATACAGTAACTAATCACTGATGTTATATACAGTAACTAATCACTAATGTTATATACAGTGACTAATCACTGCTGTTATATACAGTAACTAATCACTGATGTTATATACAGTAACTAATCACTGATGTTATATACAGTAACTAATCACTGATGTTATATACAGTAACTAATCACTAATGTTATATACAGTGACTAATCACTGCTGTTATATACAGTAACTAATCACTGATGTTATATACAGTAACTAATCACTGATGTTATATACAGTAACACATCACTGATGTTATATACAGTAACTAATTACTGTTGTGCTGTTATATACAGTAACCAATTACTGCTGTTCTTTGCTGTTATAGATAGTAACTATTAACTGCTATTATATACAGTAACTAATCACTGCTGTTCTGTGCTGTTATATACAGTAACTTTGCACTGCTGTTATATACAGTAACTAATCACAGCTGTTTTATACAGTAACTAATCAGTACTGTTACATACAGTGACTAATCACTGCTTTTATATACAGTGACTGATCACTGTTGTTATATACAGTAACTAATCACAGCTCTTATATACAGTGACTAATCACTGCTGTTATATACAGTTACTAATCACTGCTGTTATATACAGTAACTAATCACTGCTGTTCTGTGCTGTTATAAACAGTAACTAATCACTGCTGTTATGTGCTGTTATATGCAGTAACTAATCAGTGCTGTTATATAAAATAACTAATCACTGCTGTTATATCAATAACCAATCGCTGCTGTTCGGTGCTTTTATATACAGTAACTAATCATTGCTGTTATATACAGTAACAAATCAGTGCTGTTATATACAGTAACTAATCACTGCTGTTCTGTGCTATTATGTATAGTAACTAATCACTGCTGTTTTATACAGTAACTAATCCGTGGTTTTATATACAATAATCAATCACTACTGTTATATACAGTAACTAATCTGCTGTTTATACAGTAACAAATCAGTGGTTTTATATACAGTAATTAATCACTGCTGTTATATACAGTAACTAATCACTGCTGTTCTGTGCTGTTATATACAGTAACTAATCACTACTGTTATATACAGTAACTAATCACTGCTGTTCTGTGCTGTTATATACATTAACTAATCACTACTGTTATATACAGTAACTAATCACTGCTGTTCTGTGCTGTTATATACATTAACTAATCACTGCTGTTCTGTGCTGTTCCCCTTACCTGACTACACACTGCTAACCTTCAGTGTAACAGATGAGCACACAGACGTGCTAGCACTAATACAGATTATATCCTCCCTGGTATTATATATCTCATGGCTTTCCCTTACTTGACACCTGACTACACACTGCTAACCTTCAGTGTAACAGATGAGCACACAGACGTGCTAGCACTATACAGATTATACCCTCCCTGGTATTATATATCACATGGCTTTCCCTTACCTGACACCTGACTACACACTGCTAACCTTCAGTGTAACAGATGAGCACACATACGTGCTAGCACTAATACAGATTATACCCTCCCTGGTATTATATATCACATGGCTTTCCCTTACCTGACACCTGACTACACACTGCTAACCTTCAGTGTAACAGATGAGCACACATACGTGCTAGCACTAATACAGATTATACCCTCCCTGGTATTATATATCTCATGGCTTTCCCTTACCTGACACCTGACTACACACTGCTAACCTTCAGTGTAACAGATGAGCACACATACGTGCTAGCACTAATACAGATTATACCCTCCCTGGTATTATATATCACATGGCTTTCCCTTACCTGACACCTGACTACACACTGCTAACCTTCAGTGTAACAGATGAGCACACAGACGTGCTAGCACTAATACAGATTATACCCTCCCTGGTATTATATATCACATGGCTTTCCCTTACCTGACACCTGACTACACACTGCTAACCTTCAGTGTAACAGATGAGCACACATACGTGCTAGCACTAATACAGATTATACCCTCCCTGGTATTATATATCACATGGCTTTCCCTTACCTGACACCTGACTACACACTGCTAACCTTCAGTGTAACAGATGAGCACACATACGTGCTAGCACTAATACAGATTATACCCTCCCTGGTATTATATATCACATGGCTTTCCCTTACCTGACACCTGACTACACACTGCTAACATTCAGTGTAACAGATGAGCACACATACGTGCTAGCACTAATACAGATTATACCCTCCCTGGTATTATATATCTCATGGCTTTCCCTTACTTGACACCTGACTACACACTGCTAACCTTCAGTGTAACAGATGAGCACACAGACGTGCTAGCACTATACAGATTATACCCTCCCTGGTATTATATATCTCATGGCTTTCCCTTACTTGACACCTGACTACACACTGCTAACCTTCAGTGTAACAGATGAGCACACAGACGTGCTAGCACTATACAGATTATACCCTCCCTGGTATTATATATCACATGGCTTTCCCTTACCTGACACCTGACTACACACTGCTAACCTTCAGTGTAACAGATGAGCACACATACGTGCTAGCACTAATACAGATTATACCCTCCCTGGTATTATATATCACATGGCTTTCCCTTACCTGACACCTGACTACACACTGCTAACCTTCAGTGTAACAGATGAGCACACATACGTGCTAGCACTAATACAGATTATACCCTCCCTGGTATTATATATCACATGGCTTTCCCTTACCTGACACCTGACTACACACTGCTAACCTTCAGTGTAACAGATGAGCACACATACGTGCTAGCACTAATACAGATTATACCCTCCCTGGTATTATATATCACATGGCTTTCCCTTACCTGACACCTGACTACACACTGCTAACCTTCAGTGTAACAGATGAGCACACAGACGTGCTAGCACTAATACAGATTATACCCTCCCTGGTATTATATATCACATGGCTTTCCCTTACCTGACACCTGACTACACACTGCTAACCTTCAGTCTAACAGATGAGCACACAGACGTGCTAGCACTAATACAGATTATACCCTCCCTGGTATTATATATCACATGGCTTTCCCTTACCTGACACCTGACTACACACTGCTAACCTTCAGTGTAACAGATGAGCACACAGACGTGCTAGCACTAATACAGATTATACCCTCCCTGGTATTATATATCACATGGCTTTCCCTTACCTGACACCTGACTACACACTGCTAACCTTCAGTCTAACAGATGAGCACACATACGTGCTAGCACTAATACAGATTATACCCTCCCTGGTATTATATATCACATGGCTTTCCCTTACCTGACACCTGACTACACACTGCTAACCTTCAGTCTAACAGATGAGCACACATACGTGCTAGCACTAATACAGATTATACCCTCCCTGGTATTATATATCACATGGCTTTCCCTTACCTGACACCTGACTACACACTGCTAACCTTCAGTGTAACAGATGAGCACACAGACGTGCTAGCACTAATACAGATTATACCATCCCTGGTATTATATATCACATGGCTTTCCCTTACCTGACACCTGACTACACACTGCTAACCTTCAGTCTAACAGATGAGCACACAGACGTGCTAGCACTAATACAGATTATATCCTCCCTGGTATTATATATCACATGGCTTTCCCTTACCTGACACCTGACTACACACTGCTAACCTTCAGTGTAACAGATGAGCACACAGACGTGCTAGCACTAATACAGATTATATCCTCCCTGGTATTATATATCACATGGCTTTCCCTTACCTGACACCTGACTACACACTGCTAACCTTCAGTGTAACAGATGAGCACACAGACGTGCTAGCACTAATACAGATTATACCCTCCCTGGTATTATATATCACATGGCTTTCCCTTACCTGACACCTGACTACACACTGCTAACCTTCAGTGTAACAGATGAGCACACATACGTGCTAGCACTAATACAGATTATATCCTCCCTGGTATTATATATCACATGGCTTTCCCTTACCTGACACCTGACTACACACTGCTAACCTTCAGTGTAACAGATGAGCACACATACGTGCTAGCACTAATACAGATTATACCCTCCCTGGTATTATATATCACATGGCTTTCCCTTACCTGACACCTGACTACACACTGCTAACCTTCAGTGTAACAGATGAGCACACAGACGTGCTAGCACTAATACAGATTATACCCTCCCTGGTATTATATATCACATGGCTTTCCCTTACCTGACACCTGACTACACACTGCTAACCTTCAGTGTAACAGATGAGCACACATGCCTGCTAGCACTAATACAGATTATACTCTCCCTGGTATTATATATCACATGGCTTTCCCTTACCTGACACCTGACTACACACTGCTAACCTTCAGTGTAACAGATGAGCACACAGACGTGCTAGCACTAATACAGATTATACCCTCCCTGGTATTATATATCACATGGCTTTCCCTTACCTGACACCTGACTACACACTGCTAACCTTCAGTGTAACAGATGAGCACACAGACGTGCTAGCACTAATACAGATTATACCCTCCCTGGTATTATATATCACATGGCTTTCCCTTACCTGACACCTGACTACACACTGCTAACCTTCAGTGTAACAGATGAGCACACATACGTGCTAGCACTAATACAGATTATACCCTCCCTGGTATTATATATCACATGGCTTTCCCTTACCTGACACCTGACTACACACTGCTAACCTTCAGTGTAACAGATGAGCACACATACGTGCTAGCACTAATACAGATTATATCCTCCCTGGTATTATATATCACATGGCTTTCCCTTACCTGACACCTGACTACACACTGCTAACCTTCAGTGTAACAGATGAGCACACAGATGTGCTAGCACTAATACAGATTATACCCTCCCTGGTATGATATATCACATGGCTTTCCCTTACCTGACACCTGACTACACACTGCTAACCTTCAGTGTAACAGATGAGCACACATGCCTGCTAGCACTAATACAGATTATACTCTCCCTGGTATTATATATCACATGGCTTTCCCTTACCTGACACCTGACTACACACTGCTAACCTTCAGTGTAACAGATGAGCACACATACGTGCTAGCACTAATACAGATTATACCCTCCCTGGTATTATATATCACATGGCTTTCCCTTACCTGACACCTGACTACACACTGCTAACCTTCAGTGTAACAGATGAGCACACATGCCTGCTAGCACTAATACAGATTATACTCTCCCTGGTATTATATATCACATGGCTTTCCCTTACCTGACACCTGACTACACACTGCTAACCTTCAGTGTAACAGATGAGCACACAGACGTGCTAGCACTAATACAGATTATACCCTCCCTGGTATTATATATCACATGGCTTTCCCTTACCTGACACCTGACTACACACTGCTAACCTTCAGTGTAACAGATGAGCACACAGACGTGCTAGCACTAATACAGATTATACCCTCCCTGGTATTATATATCACATGGCTTTCCCTTACCTGACACCTGACTACACACTGCTAACCTTCAGTGTAACAGATGAGCACACATACGTGCTAGCACTAATACAGATTATACCCTCCCTGGTATTATATATCACATGGCTTTCCCTTACCTGACACCTGACTACACACTGCTAACCTTCAGTCTAACAGATGAGCACACAGACGTGCTAGCACTAATACAGATTATACCCTCCCTGGTATTATATATCACATGGCTTTCCCTTACCTGACACCTGACTACACACTGCTAACCTTCAGTGTAACAGATGAGCACACATACGTGCTAGCACTAATACAGATTATATCCTCCCTGGTATTATATATCACATGGCTTTCCCTTACCTGACACCTGACTACACACTGCTAACCTTCAGTCTAACAGATGAGCACACATGCCTGCTAGCACTAATACAGATTATACCCTCCCTGGTATTATATATCACATGGCTTTCCCTTACCTGACACCTGACTACACACTGCTAACCTTCAGTCTAACAGATGAGCACACATACGTGCTAGCACTAATACAGATTATACCCTCCCTGGTATTATATATCACATGGCTTTCCCTTACCTGACACCTGACTACACACTGCTAACCTTCAGTCTAACAGATGAGCACACAGACGTGCTAGCACTAATACAGATTATACCCTCCCTGGTATTATATATCACATGGCTTTCCCTTACCTGACACCTGACTACACACTGCTAACCTTCAGTGTAACAGATGAGCACACATGCCTGCTAGCACTATTACAGACTATATATCTCATCTCATGGCTTCTCAGTTTATCAATTTATCAATTTATAGCCTTTGATAAGTAAAAATGATTTATTGAGACATATTAGGGACTCTACTGACTAATACTGAATACATTATTGTCATGTTTACCTATCCCTGCGGGTGAGTTTCTGTTCCTTCCATAACTGGGTTTACATGCAAATTCTATTTCTCCAACATAGGTGTGTCCGGTCCACGGCGTCATCCTTACTTGTGGGATATTCTCTTCCCCAACAGGAAATGGCAAAGAGCCCAGCAAAGCTGGTCACATGATCCCTCCTAGGCTCCGCCTACCCCAGTCATTCTCTTTGCCGTTGTACAGGCAACATCTCCACGGAGATGGCTTAGAGTTTTTTAGTGTTTAACTGTAGTTTTTCATTATTCAATCAAGAGTTTGTTATTTTCAAATAGTGCTGGTATGTACTATTTACTCAGAAACAGAAAAGAGATGAAGAGTTCTGTTTGTATGAGGAAAATGATTTTAGCAACCGTAACTAAAATCCATGGCTGTTCCACACAGGACTGTTGAGAGCAATTAACTTCAGTTGGGGGAACAGTGTGCAGTCTCTTGCTGCTTGAGGTATGACACATTCTAACAAGACGATGTAATGCTGGAAGCTGTCATTTTCCCTATGGGATCCGGTAAGCCATGTTTATTACGATCGTAAATAAGGGCTTCACAAGGGCTTATTTAGACTGTAGACTTTTTTGGGCTAAATCGATTCATTATTAACACATATTTAGCCTTGAGGAATCATTTTATCTGGGTATTTTGATATAATAATATCGGCAGGCACTGTATTAGACACCTTATTTCTTAGGGGCTTTCCCAAAGCATAAGCAGAGTCTCATTTTCGCGCCGGTGTGGCGCACTTGTTTTTGAGAGGCATGGCATGCAGTCGCATGTGAGAGGAGCTCTGATACTTAGAAAAGACTTCTGAAGGCGTCATTTGGTATCGTATTCCCCTTTGGGTTTGGTTGGGTCTCAGCAAAGCAGATACCAGGGACTGTAAAGGGGTTAAAGCTTAAAACGGCTCCGGTTCCGTTATTTTAAGGGTTAAAGCTTCCAAATTTGGTGTGCAATATTTTTAAGGCTTTATGACACTGTGGTGAAAATTTGGTGAATTTTGAACAATTCCTTCATGTTTTTTCGCAATTGCAGTAATAAAGTGTGTTCAGTTTAAAATTTAAAGTGACAGTAACGGTTTTATTTTAAAACGTTTTTTGTACTTTCTTATCAAGTTTATGCCTGTTTAACATGTCTGAACTACCAGATAGACTGTGTTCTGAATGTGGGGAAGCCAGAATTCCTATTCATTTAAATAAATGTGATTTATGTGATAATGACAATGATGCCCAAGATGATTCCTCAAGTGAGGGGAGTAAGCATGGTACTGCATCATTCCCTCCTTCGTCTACACGAGTCTTGCCCACTCAGGAGGCCCCTAGTACATCTAGCGCGCCAATACTCCTTACTATGCAACAATTAACGGCTGTAATGGATAATTCTGTCAAAAACATTTTAGCCAAAATGAACCCTTGTCAGCGTAAGCGTGGCTGCTCTGTTTTAGTTACTGAAGAGCATGACGACGCTGACATTAATATCTCTGAAGGGCCCCTAACCCAATCTGAGGGAGCCAGGGAGGTTTTGTCTGAGGGAGAAATTACTGATTTAGGGAACATTTCTCAGCAGGCTGAATCTGATGTGATTACATTTAAATTTAAGTTGGAACATCTCCGCATTTTGCTTAAGGAGGTATTATCCACTCTGGATGATTGTGAAAATTTGGTCATCCCAGAGAAACTATGTAAAATGGACAAGTTCCTAGAGGTGCCGGGGCTCCCAGAAGCTTTTCCTATACCCAAGCGGGTGGCGGACATTGTTAATAAAGAATGGGAAAGGCCCGGTATTCCTTTCGTCCCTCCCCCCATATTTAAAAAATTGTTTCCTATGGTCGACCCCAGAAAGGACTTATGGCAGTCAGTCCCCAAGGTCGAGGGAGCGGTTTCTACTTTAAACAAACGCACCACTATACCCATAGAGGATAGTTGTGCTTTCAAAGATCCTATGGATAAAAAATTAGAAGGTTTGCTCAAAAAGATGTTTGTTCAGCAGGGTTACCTTCTACAACCCATTTCATGCATTGTCCCTGTCACTACAGCCGCATATTTCTGGTTTGATGAACTGATAAAGGTGCTCGATAGTGATTCTCCTCCTTATGAGGAGATTATGGACAGAATCAATGCTCTCAAATTGGCTAATGCTTTCACTCTAGACGCCACTTTGCAATTGGCTAGGTTAGCGGCTAAGAATTCTGGGTTTGCTATTGTGGCGCGCAGAGCGCTTTGGTTGAAATCTTGGTCGGCTGATGCGTCTTCCAAGAACAAGCTACTAAACATTCCTTTCAAGGGGAAAACGCTGTTTGGTCCCGACTTGAAAGAGATTATCTCTGATATCACTGGGGGTAAGGGCCACGCCCTTCCTCAGGATCGGCCTTTCAAGGCAAAAAATAGACCTAATTTTCGTCCCTTTCGTAAAAACGGACCAGCCCAAAGTGCTACGTCCTCTAAGCAAGAGGGTAATACTTCTCAGGCCAAGCCAGCTTGGAGACCAATGCAAGGCTGGAACAAGGGAAGGCAGGCCAAGAAACCTGCCACTGCTACCAAGACAGCATGAAATATTGGCCCCCGATCCGGGACCGGATCTGGTGGGGGGCAGACTCTCTCTCTTCGCTCAGGCTTGGGCAAGAGATGTTCTGGATCCTTGGGCGCTAGAAATAGTCTCCCAGGGTTATCTTCTGGAATTCAAGGGACTTCCCCCAAGGGGGAGGTTCCACAGGTCTCAGTTGTCTTCAGACCACATAAAAAGACAGGCGTTCTTACATTGTGTAGAAGACCTGTTAAAAATGGGAGTGATTCATCCTGTTCCATTAACAGAACAAGGGATGGGGTTCTACTCCAATCTGTTCATAGTTCCCAAAAAAGAGGGAACGTTCAGACCAATCTTAGATCTCAAGATCTTAAACAAATTTCTCAAGGTCCCATCGTTCAAGATGGAAACCATTCGAACTATCCTTCCTTCCATCCAGGAAGGTCAATTCATGACCACGGTGGATTTAAAGGATGCGTATCTACATATTCCTATCCACAAGGAACATCATCGGTTCCTAAGGTTTGCATTCCTGGACAAACATTACCAGTTTGTGGCGCTTCCTTTCGGATTAGCCACTGCTCCAAGGATTTTCACAAAGGTACTAGGGTCCCTTCTAGCGGTGCTAAGACCAAGGGGCATTGCAGTAGTACCCTACCTGGACGACATTCTGATTCAAGCGTCGTCCCTCCCTCGAGCAAAGGCTCACACGGACATCGTCCTGGCCTTTCTCAGATCTCACGGCTGGAAAGTGAACGTGGAAAAGAGTTCTCTATCCCCGTCAACAAGGGTTCCCTTCTTGGGAACAATTATAGACTCCTCAGAAATGAGGATTTTTCTAACAGAGGCCAGAAAAACAAAACTTCTGGACTCTTGTCGGATACTTCATTCCGTTCCTCTTCCTTCCGTAGCTCAGTGCATGGAAGTGATCGGGTTGATGGTAGCGGCAATGGACATAGTTCCTTTTGCGCGCATTCATCTAAGACCATTACAACTGTGCATGCTCAGTCAGTGGAATGGGGACTATACAGACTTGTCTCCAAAGATACAAGTAAATCAGAGGACCAGAGACTCACTCCGTTGGTGGCTGTCCCTGGACAACCTGTCACAAGGGATGACATTCCGCAGACCAGAGTGGGTCATTGTCACGACCGACGCCAGTCTGATGGGCTGGGGCGCGGTCTGGGGATCCCTGAAAGCTCAGGGTCTTTGGTCTCGGGAAGAATCTCTTCTACCGATAAATATTCTGGAACTGAGAGCGATATTCAATGCTCTCAAGGCTTGGCCTCAGCTAGCGAGGACCAAGTTCATACGGTTTCAATCAGACAACATGACGACTGTTGCGTACATCAACCATCAGGGGGGAACAAGGAGTTCCCTAGCGATGGAAGAAGTGACCAAGATTATTCTATGGGCGGAGTCTCACTCCTGCCACCTGTCTGCTATCCACATCCCGGGAGTGGAAAATTGGGAAGCGGATTTTCTGAGTCGTCAGACATTGCATCCGGGGGAGTGGGAACTCCATCCGGAAATCTTTGCCCAAGTCACTCAGCTGTGGGGCATTCCAGACATGGATCTAATGGCCTCTCGTCAGAACTTCAAAGTTCCCTGTTACGGGTCCAGATCCAGGGATCCCAAGGCGGCTCTAGTGGATGCACTAGTAGCACCTTGGACCTTCAAACTAGCTTATGTGTTCCCGCCGTTTCCTCTCACCCCCAGGCTGGTAGCCAGGATCAATCAGGAGAGGGCGTCGGTGATCTTGATAGCTCCTGCGTGGCCACGCAGGACTTGGTATGCAGATCTGGTGAATATGTCATCGGTTCCACCTTGGAAGCTACCTTTGAGACGAGACCTTCTTGTTCAGGGTCCGTTCGAACATCCGAATCTGGTTTCACTCCAGCTGACTGCCTGGAGATTGAACGCTTGATTTTATCGAAGCGAGGTTTCTCAGATTCTGTTATCGATACTCTTGTTCAGGCCAGAAAGCCTGTAACTAGAAAGATTTACCACAAAATTTGGAAAAAATATATCTGTTGGTGTGAATCTAAAGGATTCCCTTGGGACAAGGTTAAGATTCCTAGGATTCTATCCTTCCTTCAAGAAGGATTGGAAAAAGGATTATCGGCAAGTTCCCTGAAGGGACAGATTTCTGCCTTGTCGGTGTTACTTCACAAAAAGCTGGCAGCTGTGCCAGATGTTCAAGCCTTTGTTCAGGCTCTGGTTAGAATTAAGCCTGTTTACAAACCCTTGACTCCTCCTTGGAGTCTCAATTTAGTTCTTTCAGTTCTTCAGGGGGTTCCGTTTGAACCCTTACATTCCGTTGATATTAAGTTATTATCTTGGAAAGTTTTGTTTTTAGTTGCAATTTCTTCTGCTAGAAGAGTTTTCAGAATTATCTGCTCTGCAGTGTTCCCCTCCTTATCTGGTGTTCCATGCAGATAAGGTGGTTTTACGTACTAAACCTGGTTTTCTTCCAAAAGTTGTTTCTAACAAAAACATTAACCAGGAGATTATCGTACCTTCTCTGTGTCCGAAACCAGTTTCAAAGAAGGAACGTTTGTTGCACAATTTGGATGTTGTTCGCGCTCTAAAATTCTATTTAGATGCTACGAAGGATTTTAGACAAACATCTTCCTTGTTTGTTGTTTATTCAGGTAAAAGGAGAGGTCAAAAAGCTACTTCTACCTCTCTCTCTTTTTGGATTAAAAGCATCATCAGATTGGCTTACGAGACTGCCGGACGGCAGCCTCCCGAAAGAATCACAGCTCATTCCACTAGGGCTGTGGCTTCCACATGGGCCTTCAAGAACGAGGCTTCTGTTGATCAGATATGTAGGGCAGCGACTTGGTCTTCACTGCACACTTTTACCAAATTTTACAAGTTTGATACTTTTGCTTCTTCTGAGGCTATTTTTGGGAGAAAGGTTTTGCAAGCCGTGGTGCCTTCCATTTAGGTGACCTGATTTGCTCCCTCCCTTCATCCGTGTCCTAAAGCTTTGGTATTGGTTCCCACAAGTAAGGATGACGCCGTGGACCGGACACACCTATGTTGGAGAAAACAGAATTTATGTTTACCTGATAAATTTCTTTCTCCAACGGTGTGTCCGGTCCACGGCCCGCCCTGGTTTTTTTAATCAGGTCTGATAATTTATTTTCTTTAACTACAGTCACCACGGTACCATATGGTTTCTCCTATGCAAATATTCCTCCTTAACGTCGGTCGAATGACTGGGGTAGGCGGAGCCTAGGAGGGATCATGTGACCAGCTTTGCTGGGCTCTTTGCCATTTCCTGTTGGGGAAGAGAATATCCCACAAGTAAGGATGACGCCGTGGACCGGACACACCGTTGGAGAAAGAAATTTATCAGGTAAACATAAATTCTGTTTTTTTTTTTTTTTTTTTTAATATGGATCTAACAATCTGATAGTACTGAGTGTAGTATCATCTAGATGAAACCAGTGACTGTAAATAAGAATGACATTGTATTGGAGACCCATGTAAGGTGACTTTATGTAAAATATTGTGGGCCAGATTACAAACGGAGCGCATATATATATATATATATACAAAACACGGAAGGGAACTGCACTCTCATACCGGACCGGGTACACATCCTATGACCCTGCAACATGCTCAGCCCTGGGTGCCACTGGCACTCACAGGAAGCTGTGCTGTCCCCAGAGCCACAAGCAGTTAACCCCAGACAGGTCTGGGTGCAAGAACCATAGGGAAAATTACAAAACAAATTAATACAACACACAGAGAAAACCCAGCACTCACTTACAAGCTCTCAGCTAAGATTTAAAAGCAAAACTGGAAAGGTTAGTCACCGCATCTGGCCAAATGGGACAAGCTCAGGTACCACGTCAAGGTCCTTTCCAAAACCTGAGACCCTATAACAGCCACACAATGCAAGCTTTCAAATCCAAACAAACTGAAAACAAAAAAAGGGTGCACAGGAATATGTAACCACCCTAGACATATACAAAACACGGAAGGGAACTGCACTCTCATACCGGACCGGGTACACATCCTGTGACCCTGCAACATGCTCAGCCCTGGGTGCCACTGGCACTCACAGGAAGCTGTGCTGTCCCCAGAGCCACAAGCAGTTAACCCCAGACAGGTCTGGGTGCAAGAACCATAGGGAAAATTACAAAACAAATTAATACAACACACAGAGAAAACCCAGCACTCACTGGGTCTAACCTTTCCAGTTTTGCTTTTAAATCTTAGCTGAGAGCTTGTAAGTGAGTGCTGGGTTTTCTCTGTGTGTTGTATTAATTTGTTTTGTAATTTTCCCTATGGTTCTTGCACCCAGACCTGTCTGGGGTTAACTGCTTGTGACTCTGGGGACAGCACAGCTTCCTGTGAGTGCCAGTGGCACCCAGGGCTGAGCATGTTGCAGGGTCATAGGATGTGTACCCGGTCCGGTATGAGAGTGCAGTTCCCTTCCGTGTTTTGTATATGTCTAGGGTGATTACATATTCCTGTGCACCCTTTTTTTGTTTTCAGTTTGTTTGGATTTGAAAGCTTGCATTGTGTGGCTGTTTTAGGGTCTCAGGTATTGGAGAGGACCTTGACGTGGTACCTGAGCTTGTCCCATTTGGCCAGATGCGGTGACTAACCTTTCCAGTTTTGCTTTTAAATCTTAGCTGAGAGTTTGTAAGTGAGTGCTGGGTTTTCTCTGTGTGTTGTATATATATATATAGTTTGCATGCAAGTCATATTAGCGATACCAGCGAACTATAATGTGAGCTGGTATTACAAGTTAATCGCAATATGATTCATTCGCATTGCTAGGAAGCATTTCGCTCACGAGAGTGCACTTCCATAGGCTCCTATGGAAGCCTTGTTTTTATGCCGTCACAGATGGTATCAGAACTTCAGCACCAGCGAAGGGGGTAAGTGGCACAGCGATGGCTGTAAATATAAATGTATATGCTGATATACCTATAAATGTATGTGTATATACACCTATTAACACACAAATATGTATGTACATAAACATATATAATTACTGGGAACACACAGTTGCCATTGACCGCAATGTAAAAGCACTTTTTAGTGCCGTTTTTTTCTAACACCCCACTCCCACCAACTTTACCCCCAAAATACTACCTAGTGCAATAATTTTATTAAAAAATAAAGATCCTGCTATCTTTATTGATAAACTACACTAGACTGTATTTTGGGGCTATTTGAAGCATATTTATAAAATTAACCAGAGATCCGAGCTCGCTGTATCAATAACCAGCCACTTGTAATAGCTGGTTATTATTGCACTGCAAATGTGCCCATTGGCAGGAGCGCACTAATTGAGCACTGCACTTGTAACCTAGCCCTGTGTGTTTTTAAAGGGTAGTAAAATTGGTACATTAAAAATATAAAGATGATCCTTTAAATTTATGTAGCTTTACAGACATTTAACATTTTATATGTAGCTTGTTGCTATTATTTTGGATTTATATTTAAAAAAAGACAGAGCAATATGGTTTGTGTATATGTATAAAAGTATATATTATATGTATAGAAATAAATGTTACATATCTGATGGGGGCTTCTTTTAAATACAAAAAGTAAGACAGTGACAAAAACTCATTTAATTGCAGCAAATTATATCTGTAGAATAAAATAAAGTCAGAAAAAAATATAATTTATGCTACAAAGATTAGAAAAATAAGCATTAAATAAAACATAATGGACTAGATTACAAGTGGAGAGATGTTTTAACGTGCACCCATAAAGGGTCAAATTTACCCATTTACAGGCACATAGTAAATAACCAGCCATTACAAGTGGCTGGTTAATGCTACCATGAGCTTGCGATAGCACTTTGCACTAATTACAATTAACCTGAGATCAGACCTCTGGTTAATTAAAAAACAATGTCCCCCAAGTGCCCCCATAATTGAGTGTACAGTTCCTTGTATATATATATATAAAAAATATGAGCAGTTGTAAAACAAACTGCATGAAGCAGTTATAAGGGATTAAAGTGAGCGAGTGTGGGTTGTTAGAAAAAACCCAGCACACTGAATAGTGCCTTTACATTGCGGTCTATGGGGACTGTGTTTTAAACTGTAAATATATATATTTATATGCTTTATATACATATATATTTATGTGTTAATAGTGTACACATATAAACACATATATATGTACATATTCATATATATTTTAAATTTGCTGCCCAACGATGCGCGACTTAGCCTCTACATTGCGTCAGGTGCTTTGCCGTGCCTCACAACATCAGAACGAGTTTCCCATTGGAGGCTATGGAAGCATTGCACTTTACTTGTAATACCAGCGTATGCAAATGTTTTACTGAGTGGAGCGCAAATATTGAAATACTCAGCTTAGTATCTCATATGTATCTAACATCATGTTAATATTATACATCTGTTTGCAACTCAGTTCTGTTAAAATAACCATTTTCATTAATAAAAACATAATATAATGCTGTATCCTGAGATATTTTAGGATACGACAGAAAAATCTCTCACATTTAAATAAACAGTTTGTTTCCTCCCTTCTTATCCATATGATAATCACACCCTGAGAGGGAGGCAGGGACTCTATATTCATGTGACACCAGAGGGGACAATAGACATCTATATGAGAACAAAAGTCCAGGTGTGACCCTCTCATTGTCTCCCAACTGACAAGTTGTACTCATGTGAGTCACACAGAGAAAGGTGACACTCCCACATTAGTATAAATATCTGTGTAACACTCAGTGATATCACAGGAGGAACCAGAGAGACTTCATACTTACAGAGCTTCTGCTAAACGGTAATATGCAAACCCTGACATAAATCTTTATTAACAGCCTCACACTGTTGTGTTTTATATAATGATGAGAAAATATTGTCCTGTATTTTGTTGTGATAAAGATAAAATATTTCACTTTATATAAGAAACTGAGTTTATATAAAAAAAACAACTGTACTTATTTAAAGGGACAGTATACACCCATTTTCATATAACTGCATGTAATAGACACTACTATAAAGAAGAATATGATAGTGATATAAAAAAAAGTATAAAACCTTTTTTTAAAACTTAGGAGTTCCCAGTTTAGCTGTGTTGATGAGGTTATGCTGAGACTCCCATTGAAAGGGGCTGGGAAAACAAGAATAACAGACTGCCCCCTCCCCTGCATATGAAAAGACAGATTACACAAACAGGAGCCAGCAGCACACTGTAAACGCGTGTATACAACTGACACTGTGGGGCTTGGTTAGGAGTCTGAAAAATCAGCACAATGTTATAAAAAAATAAGCAAAACTATACATTGTTACAAAAACACCCCCAGGTGGGCTGTATAAATCTGCAAAACAGTTATGCAAAGAAGTCAATGTCCCTTTAATTTGTTTTCTATATGTTTTCATGCTGTGTTAATGAATTTAATGTTAAGTTATTTAATTAGAAAAGCTAATTTAATACATAATGATTTACAGCAGTTTGTAGCAGAACCAAACCATAGTTTGAAGCGTGAGGAGGTCTGTCCAATAATTTGTGGGGGTTGTTCCTGTTATCCAATGAGCAACAGATTCCTAAAGGGGCATGAACCCCAATTTGTATTACTTCCGCGGTTAAGATTAAGCATATAATTTAAATCAACTTTACAATTTGTTTCTCTCATCATCAAGTTTGCTTCATTGTCTTGGTCCCTTGCTGATGTATCATTAATGCGCTACTGGGAGCTAGCTGAACACATCAGGAGAGCCAGTGATAGATGTATTTGTGCAGCTAGCTCCGAGTAATGCATTGCTGCTCTTGAGACTACCTAGGTATGCTTTGCAATAAAGAATACCAAGTGAATTGAGCAAATTTGATGATAGAAACAAATTGTAAAGTTGTTTAAAATGATCTGCTCTATCTGAAAAGCAAAAGTAAAAAAATGTAGGTTTCATGCCCCTTTAAGTATCAGCCAATTAGAATCCAGTATTACCCTATAGGTTTATAACTAACTGTAGAGCCCAGATAAACCATTTTCATTTAATATTAGTCTGAAGCTGCTATTTGCTCCAGTAATAAATATCACTCAGCGTATGGCCCTGTTGTATCAGTCTCATCACATATACTGATCTAATCATAAATATCTTGTGATCTGCATATTATTTTATTTCTAATGAGGTTATTTTATAACTAGATGGTAAGTCTATGTGTTGTTAATAAAAAATTTTTTAAAAACTACACTAAAACTACAGAAAAAAAGAAACAAATTATCAAAAATTAAAAAATAAACCTAATCCCTATGAAAATTAAAAAGCCCCCCCTGAAATAAAAATGCCCCCTAATCTAATGCTAAACTACCAATTGCCCTTAAAAGGGCGGTTTGTAGGACATTGCCCTAAGTGTAACAGCTCTTTTAAGAATTAAAAATACTAAGAACCCCTAACAGTAAAACTCCCACCCACCAAATCCCCCAAAATAAAAAACCTAACACTAAAAATCCTAAACTATCCATTGCCCTGAAAAGGGCATTTGTATGGGCATTGCCCTTAAAAGGGCATTCGGCTCTTTTGCTGCCCATCCCTAATCTAAAAAACAAAAACAAAAAAAAACTAACACTAAAGCCCCAAATAGATACTCACGGGTCCTTAATTCCGGCGGAGAAAGTCCTCTTCCATACGGTGAATTCTTCTTCCAAGTGGCCGACATCTTCTTCCAAGTGAGGACCTCTTCTTTCTTCATCCAGGACAGTGGAACTGAAGACCGATGACGGCGGAACTGAAGACTGGTGATCACGGGGCCATGGAGCGCAGAGGTTCCTCTTCTTCCGATCGCCGCCGTACACTGAATAGTGAATTCAAGGTACGCAATTAAATATGGCGTCCCTTGAGTTCCTATTGGCTGAATTGATTCTTCAAATTCAAATCAACCAATAGGATGAGAGCTACTGAAATCCTATTGACTGTTTAAATCAGCCAATAGGATTTCAGTAGCTCTCATCCTATTGGTTGATTTGAATTTGAAGAATCAAATCAGCCAATAGGAATCTTTAATCGCATACCTTGAATTCACTATTCAGTGTACGGCGGCGATCGGAAGAAGAGGATCCTCCACGCTCCATGGCTCAGCGATCGCCGGTCTTCAGTTCCACTGTCCTGCATGAAGAAAGAAGAGGTCCCTGCTTGGAAGACGATGTTGGCCGCTTGGAAGAAGACTTCAAAGCATGGAAGAGGACCTTCTCCGCCGGACTTCAGGACCCGTGAGTATCTATTTGGGGCTTTAGTGTTAAGGTTTTTTTTTTTATTTTTTGAGTTTTTTTTTTTTTTAGATTAGGGATGGGCAGCAAAAGAGCTGAATGCCCTTTTAAGGGCAATGCCCATACAAATGGTGTTTTTATTTTGGGGGGCTTTTTTATTTTCATATGGATTAGGTTTAATTTTGTAAACTTTGGTAATTTTGTTTTTTTATGTACCATAATGTTAGCCTTTTTTTATTTTTTGTAATCTTAGCTTTTTTTTAATTTTTCGTAACTTTAGTATTTTTTAGTTTAGGCAATTTGTGTTAATTTCGGGAGTGTTAGGTTAGGGGGCTTAGTAATTCAATTAGTTATTTGCGTTGTGGGTTTTGACGGTTTAAGGGGTTAATAGGTTAATTATGTTTATTGTGATATGGGGGTTTTGCGGTTTAGGGGTTAATAGGGTAAATAGGTTTATTGCGATGTGGGGGTTTTGCGGTTTTATGGGTTAGTAGGTTAATTATGTTTATTGCTATGTGAGGGTTTTGCGGTTTAGGAGTTAATAGGGTAATTAGGTTTATTGTGATGTGGGTGGTTGACGATTAAGGGGTTAATTACTTTATTATTTTGCGATGTGTGGGTTTGCAGTGTATGTGTTAATACTTTGTGTGGGAGGTTCTGGGTTTTTTTTTTGTTATACTTTGTGCGGGCGGATTCTTTCACCTGCATCCAGGTGAATTATTTTGGCTGCGCATGCAGTCAACATTCTATTGGCTGCCTCACGCTGCTAACATTCCATTGAGGATGCGTGTGCAACTGCTGACGGTGAAGGACATTACAAACGCAATTATAGTATAGATACATTTCTTATTTCTATTAGCTGCACCTGTTTATCCCACTGATCTGTGACTGATTCTTGTTGTTAGTAAAGAGCTTAGTAAGTGTATTCTGCACCTTCAGCTGCTGCTGTTTATGTCACATGATCACAGACTTAAAGGGACAGTGTCCTGTAAATTTGGTTTTCCCTTAAAATAACAAGAAACCCCAAAAAATGTTTTTCATCATTTAAATAGAACATATAATTTTATTCTATTATAATATTTGTTTTATTCTTTACATCTACTTTATTAAAGTACCTAAGTATGTTTTAACACAAAGGATTCCAAGAAAACAAAGCAGTTTTGATACTATCAGTACAATGGAAAGCTGTTTAAATGTGCATGAAACTTTTTAACTGTGGCTTAGCTGTCCATTTTAATGCTTTACCAATGACTTGTTATACCAATCTATACAAATGTTATAAAATGTATGGGAAATATCACCTCTAGGTTTTTTTTACAGCTAAAATATCAGTTTTTGTTTCCAGTTTATTTCCATTATCAATTTGTGGACAGTCACTTAGTGCACTTTCATAATACAGGGGCAGAAAACAATTGTAAAAAAATCTACTGCTCTACTGAAATTTATAGTAAGATTTTTTGTTATTTGCATTGTCTTTTTTATTATGCATTTGTGGATTTTGTATTTTTATTGTATTGTATGGTTCCTTAAATGGGCTGAGGTTGTAGGGAGAACATATTTTATTTCATCACTCTATGTAAATACAGAGACTTCCTTTTCTTATCTCTATCAAAGATAACAATTAATATGAACATTTTGTGCCTATCTCTCTCTTTTGCATTGTGATTTAAGACAACTCAGTACTGACCAGGAGAAGATAAAGGACTGGGGGTGGAGCACAAGACAAATACAAAATGTCTGACAGTGAGATTAGTAGGAAGTACAATACCAATACTGCAGTATTAGATGTAACTTACACTTAAACAACTCTTATGTAACATTTCTTTTCAGGATAAAATCTTGTTATGTGTCAGTGCTTTTATATAAATGATAGAATAAAATGATTATATTTGTAAGGTTGTGGTTTGTGCCACTTATAAATAGATTGTCTGCTCCTGAGCTTATAGTGTAAAGCTCTGGGAAAACTGTAACACACACAGAGCTAACTGTACTAAATGCTTGTGCTAAATCAGCAGCGCATGTGTAATACCCTAAGCACAGGGACTCAGCCGATCTGTATCACATGACTTGTTATGTGTCAGTGCTTTTATATAAATGATAGAATAAAATGATTATATTTGTAAGGTTATGGTTTGTGCCACTTATAAATAGATTGTCTGCTCCTGAGCTTATAGTGTAAAGCTCTGGGAAAACTGTAACACACACAGAGCTAACTGTACTAAATGCTTGTGGGGAATCAGCAGCGCATGTGTAATACCCTAAGCAAAGGGACTCAGCCGATCTGTATCACATGACTTGTTATGTGTCAGTGCTTTTATATAAATGATAGAATAAAATGATTATATTTGTAAGGTTGTGGTTTGTGCCACTTATAAATAGATTGTCTGCTCCTGAGCTTATAGTGTAAAGCTCTGGGAAACCTGTAACACACACAGAGCTAACTGTACTAAATGCTTGTGGGGAATCAGCAGCGTATGTGTAATACCCTAAGCAAAGGGACTCAGTCGATCTGTATCACATGACTTGTTATGTGTGCCTTTAATTATAACATCCGTACACTTAATCACAACCATTATTTATTATTATCTGTCTAAACCATGTAATGTACTTTTTACAGACACGGCCAGAGCACTGAGAGATATCAGGTATTGATGTAACTGGAGTGAATAAGGGAACCTTCTTCCTGAGCACAGACATTGGAGCTTGTTATCAGCATGAACTCATATGTGTTAGGTGAGTAAAATAGATATTATACTGACTTTAATTACTGGGAAAATAGAATAGATCACTCATTAAACAAATATAAACTATTATATTTATATCTGCATCTTTAAGTACATTTGTGTCAGTGACGTTATAAAGAAGGAGCAACCCCCATTGAGCTGAGGAGGAGGGTAACAAATACTATGCCCCCAAGGCTTTTGTGCTACCCTAGGCACTCAAAATTCTGCTGCCCCCTAACAACCCCCCCCCCCCCAAGGTTTTAGGTCAGTTTTTGGCCATAATATTTGTTATTCAGGGAGTAACATTCATTTTTTTATGGCATTTCCAAAGTAAATGTTCACAAGGACTTGCAAAACACTTGCGTTCACACAGACAGAGGCACACACACATACACTAAAACACACAGAGTTCTACACACATGCACATATACACATACACACATACACACACATATTCACACACACATCTATCTATTTCTGCCATATATATAAAAACCCCAAACACATATTTCTTGATACAATACTCCCTCAAACAAGCCAATAGAACTAAAGGCAATAGCTAGCTAAATAAATGAAAGTTTTAGAGTTGCCAATAAACTGTAAGCTCTATGGACAGTGTCTTATTATACCCTCCTAGAATGTAATGTAATGCTCATTGGGCAAAATCTCTCATTGTACCTGTATAATACTTCTAAAATAACTGTAATATTTTTACAAATCTAACAATAAAAAAGTGCTGCCTCCAATCTGCTGCCCTAGGCAAGTGCCTAGTTTGCCTAGGCCACAATACGGCCCTGTTAAGACATCATGTTCTCAACCAACTGGTTGATCATGAGCTGGGCAGGGCTGTATGTGTACTTGCTTGTGCAATGTTAAATGAGGATAAAGGATGCCACCTCTCTTGCCCAGAATACAGATGTACTTGTTCCCTGGCTGAGAACATTATTCACCCGCACCTTGTTTAATATGGCCCTATAACTTGTTTTCATCAGTAATCAGTGTTTTAGTTTATTATGATGTAGAATTATTTGAATTCTTTGTCTTCTGTTTTTTTAATTTCATGATTTTTTTTAGAATCTTTGTTTAAGCACAATTATAAAGAGTTACAAATAAACAGATTACAATTAATCTGCTTATAGTTTTCTAAATTTAATTACCTTCTCTTCCTTATCTATTATCATATCATATCATATGTAACAATGATTTGCCTCTCTAAACTTTTTCTTAGTTGAGCAATATTAGGACATCTATTGACTATTCAATACTTACTAATTAATTTCTGTTCTAATCGCACAATATAAGCCAACAAGTTCAAGTGTTTTTCATGGACTGTTTTCAATGAAGAGAAAAAAGTATATCCTCAAAAGACAGTTTGCAGACAGTATCACAAACTTTACTCAAAAGACAGGAAACCTTAATTTAAAACTAGTACATTTTTTGGGCAGTCCCATAATAGATGTAATACATTTTGATTAATTTAATGAACATTTAGGACAGATGTCTGTTATATCCTTTATTCCATTTTGTCACTCTATTAGGAGTTAAATAATCTTTATTAATCAATCTGATTTAAGGTTAGCTTATTAACTAAATTAATTATTTTACTTATTATTATTATTATTTAATTCTAAAGCGCCAACAGATGCCACAGCGCTGCCCATGGGTACAAAGATAAAAAGTACAACGGAGAAACAATACAATAAAAGACACAATTTTACAGACAAATTCAAGGGGGAATTGAGGGCCCTATTCCCATGGGAACTTACAATCTAGATGGGTAGGAGGATGGGAAACAGGAGGTGAGGACTGCAGAGTTGAGAATGATATTAGTGAGGAGATAGATGAGGGCAACTGTTAGGTAAGTGAAATTAATTTGTTGCTGAGTTGGGTGATCTCATCTGTGATCTCTTTAACCAAAAGAACAGACCATTTTGTAGCATTTAACTCTGATTGCTTATAGAGAGGTCTAAGCTAGATACTATTCTGTATATTGCAGACAAAGAGAATTTTATTTTTAAAGTGTTTATTAATGATCTTACTATATGGGAAAGAATCACAGATTTTAGTTTAATTATATATGAACCTTTTTAATATAATATTTTAAGTGGACATGTATCCATTGGTATATATCAGGAAGTCCATAGAGAAGTTGACATGTTTTAAGAGACTTGTCTGAAAAGTTATTCAATACACTGACATTTTTTAATTATGTAGGGAGAATATCTTAGAATCTTCAGGGAGGAATTGTGGATTTCCGTTTAATGGCAAATATCTCGATATTCTATAGTTTAAGCATAGACTACTATAGTCCATTTTCCAAGAATTTCTTATAGCTATAGAATTCCTAATTCTCTATTAAACTTACCATCTGAGGCATCTAGTGCATAAGCTAGTGAAAAGGGCTTAGCTCTTTCATTTTTCTATCCCATTTATTGTATAACTAGTGTTAAAGCCTGTGTACACGGGCCAAAATGTGTAAGGAAATACATATACCTATTAGGAGGCATATCTCTATCCATCTATCCCTCTATCCATCTATCCCTTTTCCATCTATTCCTCTTATCCATCTATTCCTCTATCCCTAGCATCTATCTCTATCCATCTATCCCTCTATCTATATTTCCCTCTATCTCTATCCATCTATCCCTATGTCAACATTTTTTTTCAGACCCGCCCCCTCCAGCAATGGGCTGCCCACCTGCCTACCTCCTAACCCTTCCATGCCACCAACATTCGGCACCATCACTGCCCAATGCAGAGAGGGACACAGAGTGTCCCTCTCTGCTTCAGTACTTCTGCAAGACTATTTCTGCACTGCCCCACTTGTGGGACATGCATAAATAGTACAATCTCGCTACTTTTAATGAGATTGTGGCAAAGAGAGGCCCAGGGCTTAATGACCAGCGCCATCCTCGCGCTTGTCTCGCACAGTCTATACTGGTCATTAAGGGATTAAGGCCAGGTATGTTTGTCTTGTGCTGCAGTCTCTACTGTGCGTGACTGCATCGGACAAACATACCTGACCTATAATATATATAATATAGGATAATCTGTGTCTTTAAGCCAATCAAAAAGTTACATTTAAAAGGAATGCCCAATTATATAATATTTGATACACCAAAGCCTCCATTATCTCATGATAGATAAAGTCTACGTAAGTCAATTCTTATTTTTTCCAAAGAAATGTTCTTTTTAACCTATTCTATTATTATCCTTTGGGGTTAGTAACAGAGGAATGAATTGCATTCGGTATATCATTTTAAACAAAGCCACCCTTCCAACAATCACGATAGGTAAATGTTTCCAGCTTTTTAGTTGATTATCTATTTTTAATTTAATTTAAACCAGTTATTAGGGTTTAGCGTTAATTTAATGATCATCTACTTCTTTAAAATATATGACTTTGTTTCTTTATCTTTTTAAAAGCTATAATACCTCTGATTTACTAATATTTAATTTATAAGTTGATATTGTACCTTAGGTCTTTATTATAGATAATATTTTATATGTTAGTGCTCTGGGTTGTGTAACATATAGCAATAGATCGTTTGTATTGATCTCTTAATAAATTTGCTTCCTATTTTAATCCAAGGAAGGAGCTCTCTTAATTTCATTGCTAAGGATTCTAGTGCTAAATTGAAGAGGAGATAGAAGACATCCTTGGTGGGTTCCTCTTTCAAGAGGAAAGTGGTGTGAGATGACATTATTCACCACAATACATGCTTTAGATTCAGGATGTAGCTTCATAATTATATTAAGAAAATTGCCTGAGATATTATAATGTTGTAAAAAATCAAATAAAAACTTCGGTTCAACCCTTTGAATGTTTCAGTGTCTAGATAGAGATAAGAGAAAAGTCTCAGGTAGGTACAGGTAGGGTACTGTTCTTATTTCTTTTTTTATTCCAAAATATATCTATTACCTCAATAATTTTCCTGACATTTTTTTGATAGTGTTCTACCTGAGATGAAGCCATCTTAGCCTTTATAAACCTACTATGGGATTACATTTGTTAATTTTTCAGATTTCCAATTTAATTTTATCATCAAATTTGTTTTGTTCTCTTGGTATTCTTTGTTGAAATCTAAACCTTGGTAGGCTCATATGCTAATTTCTAAGCTCTTGAAAGTTGCCTCTTTTCTCAGTGAATTTTGACAGTTTTCAACAGCTAGACAGCGCTAGTTCATGTGTGCCATATAGATAATAGCACTGATTGGCAAAAACGCAAGTCTGTAAAAAACAACTGAAATAAGGGGGCAGTCTGCAGAAGCTTAGATACAAGGTAATCACAGAGGACAAATTTATATTTATATAACCGTGTTGGTTATGCAAAACTGGGGAATGGGTAATAAAGGGATTATCTATATTTTTAAACAATAACAATTCTGGAGTAGTCTGTGTCTTTAATATTGAGATTGGATTAAACAATTCTGCATTTAAAGTGTCTTTATTAGGTTTTAAAAAAGTCAATATATTTGCCAATTTTAAACTGCTATTGAATGAGGTATTCTCCAACAAGTACTTATTAAATGACAATTGTAATGTCCCAACTATATCCTCTATCATTATCTTATAGAAATCCCCTGGTAAGTCATCTGGACCTGGGGATATATTGGCTTTGATCGATTCAACCATGTCTTTAATATCTTTTTCTGTTATGGGTTTAATTCATTAAATTGTTTCTCTACTAGCCTGGGCAAGATAATTATTTCCCAGTAAGAGCTATGGTGAGAGAGAGGTCAGAGGAATAATGTTTTTCATAATATAAAATAAATGATTTCAATATAAAATCTATATAATTTGCTGTAGTTTATTAAGATGTAGAATTGTTTGCATTCTTTGTCTTCCATTTTTTAAATTTGTGATTTTAAAGGTGAATCAATTCAAAACCAAACAGAGAACTTAAGGGAAGACATTTTGACTATTCTAAATACTAAACATTCTTTATATTATTTATTCCTTTTCTTTTTTTAATGTAGAAAACCACTTGAAAAGTTCATATCTATCCTTCACAACAGGAAGCAACAGAATGATACCGCAGACTACAAACATTTTAGACACTAATGACTATTCACAAACATTGGGGATATCACAGCAGATATTTAAAGGAGATGGTGAATTGGAAGGAACTGGGCAGCAATCATTATGCACAGAGAGTAATGTAGTCATCAAACAAGAGGACAATATTTATGACTTATCTAGTGAAATGATTATCCTCGAGGATAAACCACACACATTTACTGAGTTTTCAAACCATTTTAAAGAAGGGCAAATTCTACAGTCTAACCAAATAATTCATACAAAGGAGAAGCCCTTCAAATGTTCAGAATGTGAGAAAAGCTTTAGATGTAAGTCACATCTCATAGAACACCTCAAAATTCACACAGGGGAGAAACCACACAAATGTACAGAGTGTGGAAGATGTTTCACATCTAAGAGAAGCCTTACATCTCATGAAAAGACCCACACAGGGGAGAAACCTTTCACATGTACTGAATGTGGCAAATGTTTCATACGAATGGCAAGCCTTATATCTCACGAAAGGACCCACACAGGGGAGAAACCATTTATATGTACTGAATGTGGAAAAGGTTTTGCAGATGTGTCATTTCTCAAGCAACACCAAAAGATTCATACAGGGGAGAAGCAACACACATGCACAATATGTGGAAAATGTTTCACAGGAAAAACTACTCTAATATTTCATCAAAGGATCCACACAGGGGAGAAGCCATTCAGTTGTACAGAGTGTGGAGTACAATTTACCCAAAGGTCCAGTCTCTTAACCCACAAAAGAATTCACACTGGAGAAAAACCTTTCACATGTACAGAATGTGGAAAAATGTTTGCAGACAAGTCAAGTTTCAGAAGACATCAACTTATTCACATAGGGGAAAAACCTTTCACATGTGCTGAGTGTGGTAAATCTTTCACAGAGAAGACTAATCTCATATCACATGAAAGGATCCACACAGGGGAGAAGCCATTCACCTGTACTGAATGTGGAGAAAGTTTCACAATAAAACCAAGTCTTCTAAAACATATAAGAATTCACACAGGGGAAAAGCCTTTTGAATGTACAGAGTGTGGAAAAAGTTTTACACAAAAGAGTAATCTTAAAACTCATGAAAGGATTCACAAGGAAAGAATCCTTTCACATGTTTAGACTGAGGAAAAAGGTTTCTATGCAAATCAGATATCACAAAACACCAAATATTTCACAGAAAAGAAGATTTTATATACACAGCGTGGAAACCTTTTCAAAATGATCCTAGAGTACAAACTCTCAATAAAGAAAGGTAAAACAAGATGCTGTTGTAAATAATACTTTCTAAATCCCAATTCAAAAAGCCCCAGATTGGAAGTGCTCACCTTAGTTTCTATCATATAAATGTAATAGAATCCAAACACCACACAGGAATATACAAATCTGTCCTCATACTGACCAGTTTACACAAACATTCACCTCCAAAGCACCCCCAGTGTTGTTTATTAATATGTCAGTGTTAGGAGTTGTACGTTTGATTTACATAGGGGAGAAAATAATTATATTTACAGAATAAAAGAGTCATTTATATGAATAGATTGTTAGAAATGATAAAAACAAGATCAGTCTCAAATGATTGACATCTGGGAGCTATATTTAATGTGCACATCATGTGGATAAACCTTTTCTTATAGCAATAGATGCTTAGCATTGTATATGTTATATACAAGAGGAATTACTGAGGGGAAACTGATTTTACTCAAAGGGACAGTCTACACATTAGTCATCTTAAAGTCTTACCTCAGATTAAGCTGCAAATACCCTCCAGCACCCTTTCTATATCATGCAGCACAAACAGTAAAAAAGTTATTTTAAAATGAATAGTGTTTCTGGCCAGTTTGAAATGGCTGCCAAGCTCAGCCCACTGATGACATCATGATCTGGGCTGCATATGGCATCCAATCACAAAAAGCTTAGTAGTTTAATTCAACAGACTGTCTATGCTATTCAGCAGAGTGCCTAGATGCAGCACAGATTGTGATGTCATCAGTGGGTGGAGCTTGACAGCCAATTCAAACTGGCCAGAAACACTATTTATTTTAAAACAACTTTTTTACTGTTTCTGCTACATGATATAGAAAAGGTGCAGGATACTATTTGCAGGTTAATCTAAGGTAAGACTTTGAGATGATCAAGGTGTATACTGTCCCTTTAATGAGACACCATATCAGTAACAGGTACATTTGTGATCATAATCCATTTAATTTAAATGGCTGCTATAACCTACATGTATACTGGGTATGTAATATGTGTGTCATGTGATCATAATCAGTTTAATTTAAATGGCTACTATAACCTACATGTATACTGGGTATGTAATATGTATGTCATGTTCTGTAACTTGATATTATGCCTGTTAGATGTTTTCATGTTAGTTAGAAGCCACAAGAACTGATAATAGCACATACTGTATATATAAAGGGAACATTATATGTCTGATAAATCCCTTTGTATCAAGAGCACAAGTGTTAGGTATATTTATACCATTGTGTGCATAGATCATGTAATGCTGTTTTTGACAATGTAATGTAATACCATTTTTTTCATGCAAATTTAAAATTGATTGAAATTAAAACAAATATTTTTTTTGCTTTCTTTTTTTTTAATCTAATTAAAAACATAATATCACAGAATAATTAGTAACACAAGTCACAGATACAATCCATGTTTGAAGTAAAGTCAAAATTAAATGTTCATAATTAAGACAGAGCAGCAATTTACACATCTTTCCAATGTACTTCTATTATTTAATTTGTTTTGTTCGTTTTGTGTCCTTTGTTGAAGAGTAAACCATGTAAGGCTGCTGGGAGCTTGCACATGGGCATATTGCTTAAAACATAGAATCTAAAATCGATCCACAATAGCTATGAGCATTTAAGCTCTATCCCCTATAGGGATTCTGTGGCATTAATTACAGACAAAGAGGGTTTAACGGAGCGGTAACGTTCTACTCCCCTCTCTTTTACTTATATTTGCCACGGTAACCTAATACTATTTTAGATCAATACTATTGTTGGGTAATTTTGATACATCCTTATTGGCTTTATATATATATATATTATTAATTATATATATATATATATATATATATATATATATATATATATATATATATATATATATATATATATATATATTCTTTCTTATAGTACTGCCACTGAGATATAATTTATATACTGATAGCTTTTTTGTACAATATACTAACTACCCAATAATGTTTAAGCATTTGACCATTTACCTTCTAAAATATTATATAATTATTGACCTTAGGCATTTGCCTGATTTGGAGAGTTAGCTGTGCTCTCTTTATGGATTGTGGTTTTTAAATACACACACACGTTTCCTATATTAGTTTTTAATGGTGGCATGGTCCACAATGTTATTTTAAATAAGTATTAAATGTTATGTTTTATTCCTGAATTGTTGAAATTTATTTATACATACCGTACTCCACCACCTGACTTCATATGGTAGTACGACCTGCAAGTGTGCCTGAATAATGCTCCTTATCCTTTACCCTTTACAATAATTAATTAACTTTGGCCTTAGGCACTACCTCCCTGTTACACATAGGATTGTGCCAGGAGGTCTAGGTTGTAACACCCCTTTTTCCCACCTTCCCTAAAGGCTATTAGGGATCCTTTTTTCAAGCCTTTATACACAGACATTTTCTGTTAAATTATGCTTAAAGGGACATTAAATACTTTTTGAGATGGTAATATAAGATGACAAGCTGTATAAATAAAAAAGGCACTGCAATATAATTGTCATTATTTATTTTGTCCCCCTTTCCTGTAATTCCATTCTGAAATTGTGAGCTTTTCAGTTCCTGTTAGAAATGGAAATGCAAAACACTGTTATATTCCACACAGCCATTGGCTGTGCTTTCTAGTGACCTATTTATAACTGTCCACAGCAGAAAAGGTAACCTACAACAAGCCCATATTGATTTATAGACAATTGACACTTATGGGGCGCGATCCGATAAAGATCGTAGTTTACGGCGCAAGCGAGGTAACCCACGCCGCCTGCAGTTTCAGCTCGCAACTCGAGCTATCCTATATACGGCGCCGTCAGAGGCTAAAGTGCCGTAAGTCTGACAAACCAGCGATGTCCAGAAATCTGCGTAAGTACAAATTTCTGGAGTCGCCAGTGACTTACGGCACTTTAGAAACTGCCGGCGCCTACAAAACCTGACTAAAGTTATAAAATCACCCGCACTGTCTAACACGCCTCCTTAACATAGCCCGACACGTCTAACCCTCTATCCGCTATCCCCCCTCACTATCCTAACAATAAAAAATGTTTTAACCCCTAAACCGCCGCTCCCGGACCCCGCCGCCACCTAATAAAGTTATTAACCCCTAAACCGCCGCTCCCGGCCCCCTGCCGCCACCTAATAAAGTTATTAACCCCTAAACCGCTGCTCCCGGACCCCGCCACCAGCTACATTAAATCTATAACCCCCTAAAGTGAGCTCCTACCCCGCCGCCATCTATTTTAAAAATATTAACCCCTAATTTAATCCCCCTACACCGCCGCCTATATTAAACACATTAACCCCTAATCTCATCCCCCTACACCGCCGCCAGCTATATTAACTAGATTAACCCCTAATCTAATCCCCCTACACCGCCGCCACCTATTTTTAATTAATTAAACCCTAATCTAATCCCCCTATACCGCCACCACCTATTTTAAATTCATTAACCCCTAATCTAATCCCCCTATACCGCCGCCACCTATTTTAAATTAATTAACCCCTAATCTAATCCCCCTATACCGCCGCCACCTATTTTAAATTCATTAACCCCTAATCTAATCCCCCTATACCGCCGCCACCTATTTTAAATTAATTAACCCCTAATCTAATCCCCCTATATCGCTGCCGCCTATATTAAATTAATTAACCCCTAAAATACTAAACTATCCCTACCACTAAACCTAAGTCTAACCCTACAAATAGCCCTAAAAAGGGCTTTTTGCGTGACATTACCCCAAAGTAAACAGCTCTATTGCCAGCCCTTAAAAGGGCTTTTTGCGGGGCATGCCCCAAAGAAAACAGCTCTTTTACCAGCCCTTAAAAGGGCTTTTGGCGGGTCATTGTCACAAAGTAAACAGCTCTTTTGCATCTAAGCTAAATCCCCCTACACCGCCGCCACCTATAATAAATGTATTACCCCCAATCTAATCCCCCTACACCGCCGCCACCTATATTAACTATATTAACCCTAATTATATTAGGGTTAATATAGTTAATATAGTTAGTAGATTATATATATTAACTATATTAACCCTAATTATATTAGGGTTAATATAGTTAATATCGTTATTATATGATATATATATTAAGTATAATAACCCTATCTAACTCTAACATCCCTAACTAAATTCTTATTAAAATAAATCTAATTAATATTAATATTATTAATTAAACTATTGCTATTTAAATCTAAATACTTACCAATAAAATAAACCCTAAGATAGCTACAATGTAATTAATAATTACATTGTAGCTATTTTAGGGTTTATATTTATTTTACAGGTAACTTGGTATTTATTTTAACTAGGTACAATAGCTATTAAATAGTTAATAACTATTTAATAGCTACCTAGTTAAAATAATTACCAATGTACCTGTAAAATAAATCCTAACCTAAGTTACAAATACACCTACACTATCAATAAATTAAATAAACTACAAATATCTAAACTAAAATACAATTAAATAAACTAAACTAAATTACCAAAAAAAACAAACACTAAATTACAAAAAATAAAAAAATAATTACAAGATTTTTAAGCTAATTACACCTATTCTAAGCCCCCTAATAAAATAATAAAGCCCCCCAAAATAAAAGAAAATTCCCTACCCTATTCTAAATTAAAAAAGTTCAAAGCTCTTTTACCTTACCAGCCCTTAAAAGGGCCTTTTGCGGGGCATGCCCCAAAGAATTCAGCTCTTTTGCATTTAAATAAATATACAATACCCCCCCCCCCAACATTACAACCCACCACCCACATACCCCTATTCTAAACTCACCCAAACCCCCATTAAAAAAACCTTACACTATCCCCCTGAAGATCTCCCTAACTTGTCTTCACCCAGCCGGGTCGAACTCTTCATCCGATCCGGGCGATGTCCAATCAAGCGGCAGTGAAGTCTTCTTCCATCCGGGCGATGTCTTCAATCAAGCGGCAGTGAAGTCTTCTTTCATCCGGCGATGTCTTCTTCCATCCGGCGATGTCTTCAAGCAAAGCGGCATCTTCAATCTTCTTTCTTCACTCCTCCACCACGGAGCATCCATCCGGCACGACGACTTCCCGACGAATGAGGTTTCTTTAAATGACGTCATCCAAGATGGCGTCCGTCAAATTCCGATTGGCTGATAGGATTCTATCAGCCAATCGGAATTAAGGTAGAAAAATCTGATTGGCTGATTGAATCAGCCAATCAGATTCAAGTTCAATCCGATTGGCTGAACCAATCAGCCAATCAGATTGAACTTGAATCTGATTGGCTGATTCAATCAGCCAATCAGATTTTTCTACCTTAATTCCGATTGGCTGATAGAATCCTATCAGCCAATCGGAATTCGACGGACGCCATCTTGGATGACGTCATTTAAAGAAACCTCATTCGTCGGGAAGTCGTCGTGCCGGATGGATGCTCCGCGGCGGAGGAGCGAAGAAAGAAGATTGAAGATGCCGCTTTGCTTGAAGACATCGCCGGATGGAAGAAGACATCGCCGGATGGAAGAAGACTTCACTGCCGCTTGATTGAAGACATCACCCAGATGGAAGAAAACTTCACTGCCACTTGATTGAAGACATCGCCCGGATGGAAGAAGACTTCACTGCCGCTTGATTGGACATCGCCCGGATCGGATGAAGAGTTCGACCCGGCTGGGTGAAGACAAGGTAGGGAGATCTTCAGGGGGGTAGTGTAAGGTTTTTTTAAGGGGGGTTTGGGTGGGTTTAGAATAGGGGTATGTGGGTGGTGGGTTGTAATGTAGGGGGGGGGTATTGTATATTTATATAAATGCAAAAGAGTTGAATTCTTTGGGGCATGCCCCGCAAAAGGCCCTTTTAAGGGCTGGTAAGGTAAAAGAGCTTTGAACTTTTTTAATTTAGAATAGGGTAGGGAATTTTTTTTATTTTGGGGGGCTTTATTATTTTATTAGGGGACTTAGAATAGGTGTAATTAGCTTAAAAATCTTGTAATTATTTTTTTATTTTTTGTAATTTAGTTTTTGTTTTTTTTGGTAATTTAGTTTAGTTTATTTAATTGTATTTTAGTTTAGATATTTGTAGTTTATTTAATTTATTGATAGTGTAGGTGTATTTGTAACTTAGGTTAGGATTTATTTTACAGGTACATTGGTAATTATTTTAACTAGGTAGCTATTACATAGTTATTAACTATTTAATAGCTATTGTACCTAGTTAAAATAAATACCAAGTTACCTGTAAAATAAATATAAACCCTAAAATAGCTACAATGTAATTATTAATTACATTGTAGCTATCTTAGTGTTTATTTTATAGGTAAGTATTTCGATTTAAATAGAAATAGTTTAATTAATAATATTAATATTAATTAGATTTATTTTAATAAGAATTTAGTTTGGGATGTTAGAGTTAGATAGGGTTATTATACTTAATATATATATCATATAATAACGATATTAACTATATTAACCTTAATATAATTAGGGTTAATATAGTTAATATATATAATCTACTAACTTTATTAACTATATTAACCCTAATATAATTAGGGTTAATATAGTTAATATAGGTGGCGGCGGTGTAGGGGGATTAGATTAGGGGTTAATCTATTTAATATAGGTGGCGGCGGTGTAGGGGGATTAGATTAGGGGGTAATACATTTATTATAGGTGGCGGCGGTGTAGGGGGATTTAGCTTAGATGCAAAAGAGCTGTTTACTTTGTGACAATGCCCCACCAAAAGCCCTTTTAAGGGCTGGTAAAAGAGCTGTTTTCTTTGGGGCATGCCCCGCTAAAAGCCCTTTTGAGGGCTGGCAATAGAGCTGTTTACTTTGGGGTAATGTCACGCAAAAAGCCCTTTTCAGGGCTATTTGTAGGGTTAGACTTAGGTTTAGTGGTAGGGATAGTTTAGTATTTTAGGGGTTAATTAATTTAATATAGGCGGCGGCAGTGTAGGGGGATTAGATTAGGGGTTAATTAATTTAAAATAGGTGGCGGCGGTGTAGGGGGGTTAGATTAGGGGTTAATCTAGTTAATATAGCTGGCGGCGGTGTAGGGGGATTAGATTAGGGGTTAATTAATTTAATATAGGTGGCGGCGCTGTAGGGGGATTAGATTAGGGGTTAATTAATTTAATATAGGTGGCGGCGGTGGTGTAGGGGGATTAGATTAAGGGTTAATCTAGTTAATATAGCTGGCGGCGGTGTAGGGGGATTAGATTAGGGGTTAATGTGTTTAATATAGGCGGCGGCGGTGTAGGGGAATTAAATTAGGGGTTAATATTTTTAAAATAGATGGCAGCGGGGTAGGAGCTCACTTTAGGGGGTAGGTAAGGTAGATGGCGGCGGGGTAGGAGCTCACATTAGGGGGTTATAGATTTAATATAGCTGGCGGCGGGGTCCGGGAGCGGCGGTTTAGGGGTTAATAACTTTATTAGGTGGCGGCGGGGTCCGGGAACGGTGGTTTAGGGGTTAATAACTTTATTAGGGATTGCGGCGGGGGATCGCGGTTGACAGGTAGATAGACATTGCGCATGCGTTAGGTGTTAGGTTTTATTTAGCAGGCAGTTTAGGGAGTTACAGGGCTCCAATAGACAGCGTAAGGCTTACTACGGCTGCATTTTGTGGCGAGGTGAAAATGGAGTAAGATTTCTCCATTTTCGCCACATAAGTCCTTACGCTGTATATTGGATACCAAACTACGCTGGTTTGGTATACCTGCCTATGGCCCAAAAAACTACGGGCGACGGCAGAAATATACGGGCGTAACTTCTAGGTTACGCCGTATATAGGATACCAAACCAGCGCAAATTTCGGTGTCACCGGCTTTTGCGGGCGACGCTGCATATCGGATCGGGCCCATGTTGTCAATATTTAAACAACTAATGAAAGTTTTAAAAAAAAAACATCTACATGTTATTCTCAAAATAATCTTTTTTTAAGGCCTCATTCTATCTAGCATTTTTTTAGTGTTTATTGTCCCCTTAAAGGGACAGTCAAGTCCAAAAAAAACTTTCATGTTTCAAATAGGGCATGTAAATTTAAATAACTTTCTAATTTTACTTTTATCACCAATTTTGCTTTGTTCTCTTGGTATTCTTAGTTGAAAGCTAAACCTAGGAGGTTCATATGCTAATTTCTTAGACCTTGAAGGCCTTGATAGTTTTTCACCACTAGAGGACATTAGTTCAAGTGTTTCATATAGAAAACATTGAGCTCATGCATGTGAATTTACCATGGAGACAGCTCTGATTGGCTAAAATGCAAATCTGTCAAAATAACTGAAATAAGGGGGCAGTCTGCTGAGGCTTAGATACAAGGTAATTACAGAGGTAAAATGTGTATAATTATAACTGTGCTGGTTATTCAAAACTAGGGAATTGGTAATTAAGGGATGATCTATCTTTTAAAACAACAACATTCTGGTGTTGACTGTCCCTTTAAAGGGATAGGAAAGTCAAAATCAAACGTTTGTCTGCCAAAATGTTTGTGGAGGTATACTGGTGATCCATAACCTCTGTGTGGAGAAGGAAGGAACGATATCCAAGTTTCTTTTGCCTTCCAGTCATGGTTCTCTCCCCAGAGGCATTGTGTTGCCACTAGTGCGCTGTCAATGATAGGAAGGCGTACTGGGTGCACCCCATAGGTCTGAAGTGAAGTACATGCTCTGCCCAGCATTCTTTGACATCTCTTCCATCACCAATGCCTTGTAGGAACAATAAAGTGAAGGTATTACATTCCTGCTTAAGTTGGTTTAAGATGGCACATGGTAAAGTTGGTTCAGAGCATCAACCACCTGCTTGAAGGGTTCTCCTTCAATCATTTTAAAAGTAGCACCCCCTATAGCAATCAACTGTCCAATTAGCCATTTCACCTTTTTTTTGGGGGACTATTTGGTGGTTTCCATTCAAGGGAGATGTCCAAAAATGCTCATGGGTGGGCTGCTGCTGCTGCCAATGATGACTGCCGTTCTATCGGACCCTGCTCTTGAGAGGAAAGACGACATTTAATACTGTCCTCTGTTCTGGTAGGTGGTATCGCTACTGATGGAGGTCAATTCCAATCTTGGGGTGCTGCGGCTTTCTGTGGCAGTGCTGCTCCTACTCTGCTCACCAAGAAGAACAGCCTTATGGTGTGACTTTAAGTGGTGGTCCATCCCCAAGCTTGTAAGGATTTCCCAACACTTTGCTATGGCTAATATCTTTGCTGCAGTGTTTGCAGATATCAAATCTAATATCTCTCAAAGTGCTCTCACACTTTCCTACAGCGCTCTGAACCAGCTACTGCACACTGTGAGGTAGAGGAGGTGCCTACACTGCATCTGCTGCTGCTGCTAGTAGTAGTAGTAGTGTTGGTGGAACCACTGGTAGTGGTGGTAGCAAGGGAACTAGCCCTTGCAGAGGAAGGACCTGGAGCTCGGTCTGGACTGTCACCATAGTGTTCTTGACTTGGCACAGCTCCAGAAGAACTGCCAGAAGGAGGTTAAGATGGCTGAGGAGAGGCAGTGTTTGTAGCGTCATCGCCTACACCCTCATCTATTACATACACCTCTGACTCATCATAAGCAAATTCTTTCTTATTTAAGGTAAAAGCAACGTCCTTACATAATTGGACAGAGGTTGTAGTGAGACTGGCATCTAACACTCACTAAAAATGTGGAGTCAACTTTAGGCTAACTTCCTCTTCCTTAGGCTTGTTGCTGGTAGTAGCCATTTCCTCTTCAAGGTTGGCAACGGCCCTAATTACCTCATGTCCATGGGGCATATTACTTTTATGACTTAATTGAAACAGACTGCTAGTTGTTCCACTAGTTTTCTTAGCTGGTGGCTGTGGCTGAGATTCAACAAAGGAAGCCTGCTTTTTGAGTGATGAGGTGCCACAGCCACCACTGCTTATCACAGTCAGTGAACCAACATGCCATTCCCCTCTGTCTCTAACAGTACTGCTGGTGGTGGTGGCAGAGGTTTGCACCATTGCATTTGCTGTTGTTGCATAGTTGCCAACAGTCCCTGATTTCCAAGCACAGTCTCTGGATTTTATTGGATGTCCCTGGATTTTTTTTCCCCTGGAAATGTCCTCTCCGGGAGATTTGGAGGACTGCAGCTGAGCTGAAGCATGTGTGACACGAGTTAATGGGGAGGAGCTGCCGGCGGGGCTGTGCGTGTAGCAAGTACTCTGCATGATAATTCAGAGCAGGTCTAGGCAGGAACTCCTTGCTGCATCTTCTCTGAGTGATAAACTGCCATATATCAGAAGAAAAAACACTTACAAACAGCTCCTCGACACTGTGTTGATATGTTTATAAAAGAGGGTAGATTACTTGGCTACTCCTGTAGATCTTCATATTTTAGCACTCTGTATCATCTGTTCTTGTTTATAGTAATTTGACTCACTGCAGCCTAGTTCTTCCCCCTCACCTCTGCCCTCATAGTGTCATTAGGAGTCCAGGATAACTTAGGAAGCATTGCTGCTGGTTATTAGGACAGTGGATCTAAGGTAGTTTTGTGTCACTTCAGTTCTATGACTTTAAGAACTCAGCTGAGCCCTGCTATAGTGTAATATATAGGGAAGTGATAATAGAAAACAGCTAGGCAGTTAAAAGTAACTGATTAGGGAATGGTTTATGTTTCTTTATAACTTTACAACAATAGTGCAAGATTGCTTCAATTTTTATGGTCTTTTGGAATAATGAATGACTGTCAATAGTAAAAGTTTTGTAAATATATGTGCACATGTATTTGTTTAAATTAGATAAGGCACCTAGGGATATCACTTGTTTGGGGGTGCTGCCTTCTTGGAGGAATGGGATACCAGATTTGAAGTGTCCCCCATTCTCCCAGATAGTAGCACCCCCAAACAAATGGTATCCCTAGGTGCCTCAACAAATTTGCAGACAACATACTGAAAGAACCACTTGATCCCTTGCACCCTACTCAATTGACACCCCATTTATTTAGTGACAGTCCGTGGCTCAATTTTGATATGGCACCGAGTTCCAGGAGCCCGGATAAGCCAAGGAGGTTTTACCGGTCCTCCAGCATTTACCTGATCTCCATGACAAAATGTGCATTTTTTTTTGTACAATGTAAATTATTAAATTAAGTATTGTGGACATATTAAAAGGGATTTAATAGCTGCATGCTATTATTTCAAACATAAATATATATTTGAAAATAGGTTTAAAATAATATTAAGCAAACATTAAATCCCTTTTAAGAGATCTATAATAATTTAAACTATGTGTTGTACACAACAAAGCATATTATTTAGACATTGACCCCTAATCTGCCATAACCTAAAACTAAGGCCCTACATATATTCTATATTTAAATGATGCATTGTTATGTAGAATGCATAATGTTTAAATATTTGCATATAAATTAAAATGTAATTAAAGTTGCCTGTTGTGTTTTTATTATTTCTATTTAAAGACAGTATAATTAATATTATATATATATATATATATATATATATATATATATATATATATATATATATATATATATATATATATATATATATATACATATATATGTTTTATACTTGGGCTAGGGGGCACTCAGAATGCTATGTAACAGGCACCTATATCCGTGCTGGCAGTCCCAAAAATGTATATATACTACTTAGAAGACAGAGCTCATAAATATAAAATGAACCAAAGCAGAACTAGGGCCGCACCAGATATTTAAACCCACACTATGAATGCAACAGTGATACCCTCATCGACTGTGCTTAAACATATATTGATTTATTAAAAATACAAAGCCAGGACACTTCCGGTGGGCGGCAATCCAAGATGGCCACTAACTTATGTAGCTCTGTATAAGCTGTAACTCATTAAGTTGTTTGGTGGTCGTATCTTTAGCCATCCGTTCTGCCCTTGACAATATTTGTGTCTGGGAACCTTTTGGGATCAAGGATTTCCATCCCTTGGCTACTGAGAAGCAATTTCTAATGATAGATGCCGGCTGGTGCTGTGGCGGGACATAGAGCTGCCACTCTGTATATAGTTTCTTCGTAGTTCATATCTTATTGTATACCTTGGCAAGATGGAACTTATTACTGCTAATCTAGCTGAACTGTTTGCACCTTTATTGGACTCCCTATCGGCATCAATGGGGGAACTTTTGAGCGAGGTTCAACGGTATAAGAAATCAAAGGGCTTAAAACAGGCCCCTGCCGACACAGCATCTGTTCACACTGAAGCAACGGTGGAGACAACCTCTGATCGACCTGCCCTAATGTTAATGAACATGGGATTTATTAATGCTCCAACAAGCTTTATCCCCACGTTTAGTGCACCTGATTACTTGAGGATAAAAGAGGTGGGTGGAAATTTGAACCTTTCCTGCCCCGCTGTGGATAATATCTGTCTTGAAAGCTATAATGTGAATAAGGCGCAAGAGCTTCCTTTGAGTGTAAAGCCGTGTACTTTGAAAATATCTGCGTGCCATGCTGACACGCTTCCCTGCATAAATAATGTAGTGAGATCCAAGGCTCAAAAAGAATATATGGCGCAGGAACTAGAGTTAGAAAGCAACCGTGTGACACCCTTCACTTCAGGGCTTCTGCAATTGTGCCGGCAAAGCGAAACGAGAGCTGGTTCCAGCTCTTTGCGGGTTCAGAGACACAGGGAAGGTATTGGTTAAGTGGACAAATTCAGGATCTGATGGGCTGATTAAAATAGCCTCATTAATATAATCGATCACTTCTGTTGCAGGGCTCATTTGCAAATCCACTGCGCTATAACGCTATAATGTCGATGACAAAGCCTTGCCACGTTGTCGATCTCCTAAATGTATTCTCCAGATTGGTTCTTAGCCATAGCCCTGTTGGCTATTTGTTTTTTTGTTTTGTTTTTTTGGGTGTTTTATTGTTCTGAGGAAATGTTCTTTCTCTCTTACATGAATGGATCCCATATTCTAGCAATGTACTGGCCAATTAGAACTGAACTAGTGGGAACTATGAAAACTACTGACTCGCTGTCATACAGTTTACATTCATACAACAGGAAAAGATACCCAGGTACAAAGGATTCAATTAAGAGGCTTGGATTTGTTGTAAAGGGCTTGAAAACACTTTATAAACCTGTCACGGATTGCTAAATTAAGCCGGACTATTACCTACAATTTTCTAGCTGCTTTGATTATGGGGCATTTAGAACTTAAGTGATGACACCTTGTATCTGTATTGACTTGACAAATTTGGTGTACTCCATGCACCATGGTTTAGTTTGTAATAGTGTTGTCACTGCTGAGACTGAGCGGTGGTAGAAGTTGCACGCTACTATCTTCTCCCTATGGTACGACACAGATTTTAGTTTATCATGAGCCTGCAACTCCTACCACACCGTTAGGGTTTAAATTAAATCACACTATGGTCGCTCTCCTTAACCATGTCATGGAGGTCTATTAGATTTGCCGACTGCGTACCTAGATAGAATCACTATGGCAACGATGTGGTCATTTTTTTTTTATCTGTTTTTGTATTTGTTTTGGTATGTGTGTTGTTTTTGTTTTGTTTTATTATGTGGTTGTTATAAAATTAAGAGACACAGGATTAACAAGAAGTGGTACCCAATTAGTCCTGATAAATCTATTACTGTACTTAAGAGTGGCAAGTATCCTAGTCAATCACTCTTGGGATCAGTTTGTAATGTGCATAGAAATCATCACTTATTCTTGTTCTTATCAAACTCAAGTGTATTGCTAATGATGTACTGATATCCAACATGTAGAAACTACTGCAAAATATGTACTGTAATGTCGATATATCCCCATTTTGTAACTGTTTACTTCTAATCTTTTGTACCTGTGCTTCTTTAATAAAAAAGAATTTAAAAAAAAAAATAAAAAAAAAATACAAAGCCATAAACAGGAGCAGATGACGGTTCAACACAAAAGAAAATAAACAATTTTCACCCAAAGATATATTAGCATGCTAGCATATATATGAACCGGCTATTGAAAAGTCCATATTTGGAAGGTACCCGTAGTGATATTGTTCAAGTGAAGGAAAGCAAAGAGGAATTTGGCATTGAGTTACTGTCAATAATTGACTCTCTAAGGTATAACCAAGTCCGGTACCGGACAAACACCTGCACCTAAGAGCATAAAGGACGGTAATTTTGTTCACTTTTAACCGGAGCGTGTTGTTAACACTATGTGCCCGGATATACAGGTGGACTTTTCAATAGCCGGTTCATATATAGCATGCTAATATATCTTTGGGTGAAAATTGTTTATTATCTTTTGTGTACTGAACCGTCATCTGCTCCTGTTTATGGCTTTGTATTTTTAATAAATCAATATATGTTTAAGCACACTTGATGAGGGTATCACTGTTGCATTCATAGTGTGGGTTTAAATATCCGGTGTGGCCCTAGTTCTGCTTTGGTTCATTTTATATTTATGAGCTCTGTCTTCTAAGTAGTATATATATATATATATATACATAACTAGTGATGTCGCGAATAGTTCGCCGGTGAATAGTTCCCGGCGAACATAGCATGCTCGCGTTTGCCGAGGCGGGCGAACATATGCGATGTTCGATCCGCCCCCTATTCGTCATTATTGAGTAAACTTTGACCCTGTATCTCACAGTCTGCAGACACATTCCAGCCAATCAGCAGCAGACACTCCCTCCCAGACCCTCCCAGCTCCTGGACAGCAGCCATTTTAGATTCATTCTGATCCTGCATTCTTAGTGAGAGGAGGGATAGTGTAGCTGCTGATGATTTTATAGGGAAATTGATAGCTAGGCTAGTGTATTCAGTGTCCACTACAGTCCTGAAGGACTCATCTGATCTCTGCTGTAAGTACAGCACCCGAAAAAGCCCTTTTTAGGGTAGAACATCTTTTTTTTTTTTTTTTACCTGTGTAATTTTGACTGTGATACATCAGTCTGCTAGTGTAATCTAATTGCAGTTGTCTGCCTGCAGTGCCACCACTCATATCTGTTGTAACAGTAGTGTAAATTTTGTAAAAAAAAAAACTTTTTTGACTGTGAAACATCAGTCTGCTAGTGTAATCTAATTGCAGTTGCCTGCCTGCCAGCGTGTGTGCCAGGCCCACTTGCCAACTAGTGCCACCACTCATATCTGTTGTAACAGTAGTATAAATTTTTAAAAAAATACTTTTTTGACTGTGAAACATCAGTCTGCTAGTGTAATCTAATTGCAGTTGCCTTCCTGCCAGCGTGTGTGCCCGGCCCACTTGCTAAGTGCCACCACTCATATCTGTTGTAACAGTAGTGTAAATTTAAAAAAAAAAACTTTTTTGACTGTGAAACATCAGTCTGCTAGTGTAATCTAATTGCAGTTGCCTGCCTGCCTGCCTGCCAGCGTGTGTGCCAGGCCCACTTGCCAACTAGTGCCACCACTCATATCTGTTGTAACAGTAGTGTAAATTTAAAAAAAAAAACTTTTTTGACTGTGAAACATCAGTCTGCTAGTGTAATCTAATTGCAGTTGCCTGCCAGTGTGTGTGCCAGGCCCACTTGCCAACTAGTGCCACCACTCATATCTGTTGTAACAGTAGTGTAAATTTTTTTTAAAAAACTTTTTTGACTGTGAAACATCAGTCTGCTAGTGTAATCTAATTGCAGTTGCCTGCCTGCCAGCGTGTGTGCCAGGCCCACTTGCCAACTAGTGCCACCACTCATATCTGTTGTAACAGTAGTGTAAATTTAAAAAAAAATAACTTTTTTGACTGTGAAACATCAGTCCGCTAGTGTAATCTAATAGCAGTTGCCTGCCTGCCTGCCAGCGTGTGTGCCAGGCTCACAGCATATACTGTGCCACCACTCATATCTGTTGTAACAGTAGTGTAAATTTAAAAAAACAAAAACTTTTTTGACTGTGAAACATCAGTCTGCTAGTGTAATCTAATAGCAGTTGCCTGCCTGCCAGTGTGTGTGCCAGGCCCACTTTCCAACTAGTGCCACCACTTATATCTGTTTTAACAGTAGTGTAAATTTTTTTTCAAAAAACTTTTTTGACTGTGAAACATCAGTCTGCTAGTGTGATCTAATTGCAGTTGCCTGCCTGCCAGCGTGTGTGCCAGGCCCACTTGCCAACTAGTGCCTCCACTCATATCTGTTGTAACAGTAGTGTAAATTTTTTTTAAAAAAACTTTTTTGACTGTGAAACATCAGTCTGCTAGTGTAATCTAATTGCAGTTGCCTGCCAGCATGTGTGCCAGGCCCACTTGCTAAGTGCCACCACTCATATCTGTTGTAACAGTAGTGTAAATTAAAAAAAAAAAAAACTTTTTTGACTGTGAAACATCAGTCTGCTAGTGTAATCTAATTGCAGTTGCCTGCCTGCCAGCGTGTGTGCCAGGCCCACTTGCCAACTAGTGCCACCACTCATATCTGTTGTAACAGTAGTGTAAATTTTTTTTAAAAAAAAACTTTTTTGACTGTGAAACATCAGTCTGCTAGTGTGATCTAATTGCAGTTGCCTGCCTGCCAGCGTGTGTGCCAGGCCCACTTGCCAACTAGTGCCACCACTCATATCTGTTGTAACAGTAGTGTAAATTTAAAAAAAAAAAACTTTTTTGACTGTGAAACATCAGTCTGCTAGTGTAATCTAATTGCAGTTGCCTGCCTGCCAGCGTGTGTGCCAGGCCCACTTGCTAAGTGCCACCACTCATATCTGTTGTAACAGTAGTGTAATTTTTTTAAAAAAAAACTTTTTTGACTGTGAAACATCAGTCTGCTAGTGTAATCTAATTGCAGTTGCCTGCCAGCGTGTTTGCCAGGCCCACTTGCTAAGTGCCACCACTCATATCTGTTGTAACAGTAGTGTCAATTTTGTAAAAAAAACTTTTTTGACTGTGAAACATCAGTCTGCTAGTGTAATCTAATTGCAGTTGCCTGCCTGCCTGCCAGCGTGTGTGCCAGGCCCACTTGCCAACTAGTGCCACCACTCATATCTGTTGTAACAGTAGTGTAAAATTTTTTTAAAAAAACTTTTTTGACTGTGAAACATCAGTCTGCTAGTGTAATCTAATTGCAGTTGCCTGCCTGCCAGCGTGTGTGCCAGGCCCACTTGCTAAGTGCTACCACTCATATCTGTTGTAACAGTAGTGTAAATTTAAAAAAAAAAAACTTTTTTGACTGTGAAACATCAGTCTGCTAGTGTAATCTAATTGCAGTTGCCTGCCTGCCTGCCAGTGTGTGTGCCAGGCCCACTTGCCAACTAGTGCCACCACTCATATCTGTTGTAACAGTAGTGTAAATTTAAAAAAAACAAACTTTTTTGACTGTGAAACATCAGTCTGCTAGTGTAATCTAATTGCAGTTGCCTGCCTGCCTGCCAGTGTGTGTGCCAGGCCCACTTGCCAACTAGTGCCACCACTCATATCTGTTGTAACAGTAGTGTAAATTTAAAAAAAAAAAACTTTTTTGACTGTGAAACATCAGTCTGCTAGTGTAATCTAATTGCAGTTGCCTGCCTGCCAGCGTGTTTGCCAGGCCCACTTGCCAACTAGTGCCACCACTCATATCTGTTGTAACAGTAGTGTAAATTTAAAAAAAAAACCTTTTTTGACTGTGAAACATCAGTCTGCTAGTGTAATCTAATTGCAGTTGCCTGCCTGCCAGCGTGTGTGCCAGGCCCACTTGCCAACTAGTGCCACCACTCATATCTGTTGTAACATTAGTGTACATTTTTAAAAATATATACTTTTTTGACTGTGAAACATCAGTCTGCTACTGTAATCTAATTGCAGTTGCCTGCCAGCGTGTGTGCCAGTCCCACTTGCCAACTAGTGCCACCACTCATATCTGTTGTAACAGTAGTGTAAATTTAAAAAAAACAAACTTTTTTGACTGTGAAACATCGGTCTGCTAGCGTAATCTAATTGCAGTTGCCTGCCAGCGTGTGTGCCAGGCCCACTTGCCAACTAGTGCCACCACTCATATCTGGTGTAACAGTAGTGTAAATAATTTAAAAAAAAAAAACTTTTTTGACTGTGAAACATCAGTCTGCTATTGTAATTCTAATTGCATTTGCCTGCCTGCCCACGTGTGTGCCCGGGCCACTTGCCCAGTGCCACCACTCATATCTGTTGTAACAGTAGTGTAAATTTAAAAAAAAAAAACTTTTTTAACTGTGAAACATCAGTCTGCTACTATAATCTAATTGCAGTTGCCTGCCTGCCAGCATGTGTGCCAGGCTCACAGCGTATACTGTGCCCACTTGCCCAGTGGCACCACTCATATCTTGTTTAATAGTAGTGTAAGTGTACATTTAAAAAAATAAAAACTTTTTGGACTGTGAAACATCAGTCTGCTTTTTTGTGTCAGGCTCACAGCGTATACTGTGCCCACTTGCCCAGTGCCATCACTCATATATTGTTTAATAGTAGTGTAAGTGTACATTTAAAAAAAAAAATGAAACTTGTGTTTCGGCCAAATGTCCGTTGGCTAAAAGTCCGGCCACGATTGCACGCGCAGTGCCCCAAATTTGAAGTAGGAGGACCGACCAAGCATCTTTTTCCATCTCCCGGTTCCTAAAATCCATGCCATATACACGTCCCCTGGCACCCGCAACTGCCTCTGGGAACCTTACCATGGGTCACAGACCGCACGTCTTGTAATTCTCTGTCTGGGAAATTATATATCTATCAAATCTATCTATTTATCTATCAAATCTATGTAAATATCTATCGTATCTATCAAATGTATATTACATCTATTGATTTATGTAATCTATGTATCTATCTATCAAATCTATCTATCTCGTGGCCGGACTGTTTTGTGACAGCCACTTGTGTTTCGGCCAAATTTGAAGTAGGAGGACCGACCAAGCATCTTTTTCCATCTCCCGGTTCCTAAAATCCATGCCATATACACGTCCCCTGGCACCGCAACTGCCTCTGGGAACCTTACCATGGGTCACAGACCGCACGTCTTGTAATTCTCTGTCTGGGAAATTATGTATCTATCAAATCTATCTATTTATCTATCAAATCTATCTAACTATCAATCGTATCTATCAAATGTATATTGCATCTATTGATCTATGTAATCTATGTATCTATCTATCAAATCTATCTATCTCGTGGCCGGACTGTTTTGTGACAGCCACTTGTGTTTCGGCCAAATGTCCGTCGGCTAAAAGTCCGGCCACGATTGCACGTGCAGTACCCCAAATTTGAAGTAGGAGGACCGACCAAGCATCTTTTTCCATCTCCCGGTTCCTAAAATCCATGCCATATACATCTCCCCTGGTGCCGCAACTGCCTCTGGGAACCTTACCATGGGTCCCAGACCGCACGTCTTGTAATTCTCTGTCTGGGAAATTATATATCTATCAAATCTATCTATTTATCTATCAAATCTATGTAAATATCTATCGTATCTATCAAATGTATATTGCATCTATTGATTTATGTAATCTATGTATCTATCTATCAAATCTATCTATCTCGTGGCCGGACTGTTTTGTGACAGCCACTTGTGTTTCGGCCAAATGTCCGTCGGCCAAATGTCCGTCGGCTAAAAGTCCGGCCACGATTGCACGCGCAGTGCCCCAAATTTGAAGTAGGAGGACCGACCAAGCATCTTTTTCCATCTCCCAGTTCCTAAAATCCATGCCATATACATCTCCCCTGGTGCCGCAACTGCCTCTGGGAACCTTACCATGGGTCCCAGACCGCACGTCTTGTAATTCTCTGTCTGGGAAATTATATATCTATCAAATCTATCTATTTATCTATCAAATCTATCTAACTATCAATCGTATCTATCAAATGTATATTGCATCTATTGATCTATGTATCTATCTATCAAATCTATCTATCTCGTGGCCGGACTGTTTTGTGACAGCCACTTGTGTTTCGGCCAAATTTGAAGTAGGAGGACCAACCAAGCATCTTTTTCCATCTCCCGGTTCCTAAAATCCATGCCATATACATCTCCCCTGGTGCCGCAACTGCCTCTGGGAACCTTACCATGGGTCACAGACCGCACGTCTTGTAATTCTCTGTCTGGGAAATTATATATCTATCAAATCTATCTATTTATCTATCAAATCTATGTAAATATCTATCGTATCTATCAAATGTATATTGCATCTATTGATCTATGTAATCTATGTATCTATCTATCAAATTTATCTATCTCGTGGCCGGACTGTTTTGTGACAGCCACTTGTGTTTCGGCCAAATTTGAAGTAGGAGGACCGACCAAGCATCTTTTTCCATCTCCCGGTTCCTTAAATCCATGCCATATACACCTCCACCGATAGGTGGAGTAACAGGTATTAAACTGATCAGAATAGTACTACTTAACACACCACTCATATCTGGTGCCACAGTAGATTGCACGCGCAGTGCCCCAAATTTGAAGTAGGAGGACCGACCAAGCATCTTTTTCCATCTCCCGGTTCCTAAAATCCATGCCATATACACGTCCCCTGGCGCCGCAACTGCCTCTGGGAACCTTACCATGGGTCCCAGACCGCACGTCTTGTAATTCTCTGTCTGGGAAATTATATATATCTATCAAATCTATCTATTTATCTATCAAATCTTTCTATCAAATGTATATTGCATCTATTGATCTATCTATCTAATCTATGTATCTATGTATCTATCAAATCTATCTATCTCGTGGTTGTGCAAATGGACTGTTTGCGGTTGTTTGCGGTGCGTTAAATGGGGAGTTTGGCCTGTCACTGTGAAGCAGGCGTAACCCTTACACTACCTGATCGAGCCGGCCTGAGAGTTTGGAGCGGCCGCTAGCCTTGTACCTGTATCATAACATCTAATGTATGTGTCAAATCCTCAAGGCTACCTTTCCACACCAGCAAATAAACAATATATCTCTTATAGAGGACCAGGTCCACGTTAGCTGGGCATGAGTCCCAAAATAGGGATTCCCATCTTCCTATGTATAAATTAGCATAGCTAGGCACGAACCTGGTCCCCATAGCTGTTCCACATATTTGACGATAGAATTTGCCCTCACAGTTAAAGTAATTATGTCTCAATATATGATCTATTCCATCCAATATGAATGTTCTCTGTGGTATGCAGGTATAAAGCGATATTACATCACTAGTTATCAATATATACTGGTCATTCCATTCCATATTTTTTCAAATATTTAAAACTTCTGTAGAGTCCCTCAGAAAGGATGGTAGGGATCTTACATGAGTCTGTAAATTCTTATCAATGTATTCAGATAAGTTGCTAGTCAGAGAGCCTATACCCGATATTATTGGTCTCCCCGGAGGGTTTTCCAAACTTTTGTGGATTTTTGGCAAATAATAAAACACTGGTATTTTAGGATGTTTGTTTATTAAATAATTATATTCTTTGTTATTAATATTACCCATGTTATTTGCCTCTAAAAGTATGTTATCAAGTACTCTCTTATATTCGTCTGTGGGATTCTTTCTTAACAACTCATAAGTTTCCTTATCCCTTAGAATTCTCATAGATTCCTGAGAATAGTCCTCTTTATTAAGAATCACTATCCCTTTGTCGGCTGGTTTGATGACAATCTCCTTATTTTGTTCAATATATAACACAGATCTGAGCTTATGAGCACTCAGCAATAATTAAAAAATCACCCTTTTATTTCCCTCCCTCCCCCTGAGAATGCTGGTTTGTTAGAAAACATCAAGGGTTCCTGGTTTACATTCATTGAATAATAGACATGTGCATTTGTTTTTGGAAGAATTAAAGAAAAGAATGAAAATGGCATTTCCATTTTATTGTTTGCTTTACTTAAAACCAAAATTACTTAAAATGAAAACCAGAAAAAAAATCAAAACTGTTGGTGTATGCTGTTTTATGATTCCAGTAGGCATAATCCAATAAATGCTAACCGCAAAGAAAAATCAGAATAGATTGACAGTTTCTCTCAGCCTGTCAGTGGAAGCCTGTGATGTTTTTCTAGCCAACCAGCATTTTTAAGGGGAGGGAGGGAAGCAGAATTTTTGTATCTTATTGCAGATTGCTCAGAGTCTCAGATATGTGGAAGAACTGGAGGAGGCTATGGACAGACACATCTGGTAGATTTGTCACAGTAGCAGCAAAGCAAGTGGGTCAGTCACACATAATGTTTGTGTAACACTGGCCAAAAGTCATGACCCAAATTATCAAAACAGACTGCCAGCCACTTATGTTCTTATGGCTCCTGTGGTAGCTGGGGAAGGATGGGGTCTATGGCTCTATTTTGATGGGGCAGGGCCCTTCTTGGTGTGATTATAGTTGTTGCTGTAAACAACTGGAAAAGTATGAGAAAACTTATATTGCAAAGCAAGAAGCCACTTAGCTATGGAACAAACTTGTTAATTATTTTTTTAAATTAAATTGGGCATGTGAGAGTGTGTGTGCGGCGAATAAAAATGGTTGTTGGTTGATGCAATACTATGATGTTACTAACAATGTAAGAGTAAAACCACTAATTCAACTGATGACAAGTATGTGTGGTAATATGGAATTGAGTGGTCACAATAAAATAGTTGACACTGCATGAATAACACCACATTGCACTAATTCAAACTACAAGTATGTGCGGTATGGCAAATGAGTGTGTATGGACAGTATGTGACTGTGTACTGGCCAGTGGAGAAGGTTATGAGAAATACAAGTGCAACCAGAGCATACGTTTGTAAGCAACTTTTCATTTTATTTCTATCGTCAATTTTTCTTCATTAGTATCCTTTGTTAAAGGTGCAGCAATGTAGTACTTGGAGGGAGCTATCGGAACACATTTTTAAAAGCCAATGAGAAGTGGTATATATTTGAAACCACCAATAATCTGCTAGCTCCCTTGCTGCTTCTGAGCCTCAGCCTACCTGTAGGTATGCATTTCAAGAAAGGATTCCAAAAAAAAGAAGAAAATTAGATAAAATAAGTAAATTTGAAAGTTGTTTAAAAGTGTATTCTCTATCTGATTCATAAATGAAACAAAGTTTCATGTCCCTTTAAGAAGACACTTTCAATATAGTAAGTTTACTAGTTAGTTACTGTACCTTTAAAAGGACAGTCTATACCAAAATTAAAAAGATAAATAACACCTTTACTACCTATTCCCCAGGTTTGCACAACCAACATTGTTATATAAATATACTTGATAACATTTAAACCTCTAAATCTCTGCCTGTTTCTAAGCCAATACAGATAGCCTCTTATCCCATGCTTTTTTATTTGCATTTCACAACAGGAGACTTCTTGTTCACGTGGGCCACATAGATAACATTGTCCTCACGCCTGTGGAGTTATTTATGAGTAATTGGCTAAAATGCAAGTAAATAGTGTATAAAAAAACTATGTTCACTCTGCAAAACTGGGTAATGGGTAATAAGTGAATTATCAGAGCATACAATTTTAAGACACTGTTAAAATCACTTCTATTTTTAAATGTGCTTTGTTCTCTTGGTATCTATTGTTGAAAATTAATAGGAACATATCCTACACCAGTGGGAACTATCTGCCGATTGGTGCCTGCACACATTTGTCTCTTGCGATTGCTAAGATCTGTTCAGCTAGCAGCCAGTAGTGCAATGCTATTCATTTGGCAAAGGATAATAAGAGAATAAAGCATATTTTATAATAAAAGAAAATTTTAAAGTTATTTAAGCTTGTATGTTCTTTCTGAATCATGAATGAAAATGTTTTGGGGGTTTCCTGTCCCTTTAAGAATAACATAGAATGACAGAATGAATAGTAATATAACTGATTACAGCTTCAGATAAAGACAAATGACAAGAATCTGAAAATGTAACTCAAAACGAAAATTTTAGTTGGAAACAAAAATTTTGAACGAAATTAGTTTGAGACGAATGCCACCATGAACTTAAATGAATCCAACATCTGTGTTCCAATTGATGATAAAGACATTTCCTATGTTTAGGAATCAGAATCCTCGCCATCATCAGAGGAAGATATTTTAAATGAAGAATACTGCAAAAATTAGTTGATAAATTTTTTTTTATAGAAAACTATTGTAATTTTTGAGATGCACCTATCTGACCATATGTTCCTCTCTGTTGGAAAAGGTGTTAAAATGAGTTACAGGAGCCAACATTTCAATACAAAATCTGAGATAGCCAGCCACATTTTGGAAAAAAAGGCAGTTGGAAATATTTTAACTTATGCTGCTGTGTAGTGTTGTCCCGAACTGTTCGCCCGCGAACGGTTCACAGCGAACTCAGCTTGTTTGCGTTCGCCGCTGCGGGCGAACACATGCGATGTTCAATCCGCCCCCTATGTGTCATCATTGAGGAAACTTTGACCCTGTATGTCACAGCCTTCTGACACATTAGAGCCAATCAGCATCAGACACTCCCTCACAGACCCTCCCAGCTACTGGGCAGCAGCCATTTTAGAGTCATTACGACGTTGCTTTCTTAGTGAGAGGACGTTTTGTGTTGCTGCTGCTGACATTATATGGAAATAGATAGCTAGGCTAGTGTATTTAGTGTCCACTACAGTCCTGAAGGACTCATCTCATCTCTGCTGCAAGGACAGCACCCCAAAAATCCCTTTTTAGGGCTATAACTTCACCCGTTTTTGTTTTTTTTTTTCTTAGTATTTTTATTAGCATTTGCCTGGCTTTCAGCCTGTGTGTAAGGCTCACAGCATATGCTGTGATTACTGCCACCACTGATATCTGCTTAACATTAGTTTAAATTTAACCAACAAAAATTTGAAATTATTTTGCTAGTGTAATTTATTTTCATTTTCTATCAGGCCTGTGTCACACAGCATATACTCTGGTTCATTGCTCTGTGCCAGCCACCAGTGGTCATATCCGCTTATAACATTATTTTAAATTTTAAAAAAAACTTTTAAATCATTTTGCTAGTGTAATCTAATTTCATTTTCTATCAGGCCTGTGTGTCAGGCTCACACAGCATATCCTTAAGTTTTTTTCAGTCTTTTGGTTAATTGCTCTGTGCCAGCCACCACTCATATCTGCTTCACCTTATTTTAAATATAAAAAAAAAACTTTTAAATGATTTTGTTAGTGTAATCTAATATCATTTTCTATCAGGCCTGTGTGTTTTGCTGACTTACAGAGCATACTGTGTTTAATTGCTGCCCTCCCTAGTCTATCAGCCACGACTCATATGTGTTTAACCTTTTTTTAAATTCCCCCCCAAAAAAAACTTTAAATAATTTTGCTAGTGTAATCTAATTGTATTTTCTATCAGGCCTGTGTGTATCTGAAAGTGCTAAGAATAGTACTACTTAACACAACCTAGTTACCATGGGTCCCAGACCGCATGTTTAATTATTATACTTTGTCAGGGTAATTATATATCTAACAAATCTATCTATTTCTCTTCTGTCAATTCTATCTAACTATCAATCTATGTATATCTATCTATCCTATCTATCTTCTGTCCGGACTATTTTCAGACAGCCACTTGTGTTTTGGACAAATTTGAAGTAGGAGGACAGACCAATCACAGGGATTAAACTGGGAAGAATAGTAATACTTAAGAAAACCTAGTTATACCAGAACCACCATGGGTCCCAGACCGCTTGTTTTGTTATTATAGTTTGTCAGGGTAATCATGCAGGCCATATAGACCTCCCCCGATAGGGGGAGTAACAGGGATTAAAGTGCTTTGAAAAGTACTACTTAACACAACCTAGTTACCATGGGTCACAGACTGCGTGTCTTGTTGTTATACTTTGTCAGGGTAATAATGCAGGCCATTTAGACCTCCCCCGATAGGAGGAGTTACAGGGATGAAAGTGCTAAGAATAGTACTACTTTACACAACCGAGTTACCATGGGTCCCAGAACGCATGTTTAATTATTATACTTTGTCAGGGTAGTTATATATTTAACAAATCGATCTAATTCTCTTCTATCAATTCTATCTAACTATCAATCTATGTATATCTATCTATCCTATCTATCTATCTTCTATCCAGACTGTTTGGAGACAGCCACTTGTGTTTTGGACAAATTTGAAGTAGGAGGACAGACCAATCACAGGGATTAAACTGCGAAGAATAGTAATACTTAAGAAAACCTAGTTATACCAGTACCACCATGGGTCCCAGACCACATGTTTTGTTGTTCTACTTTGTCAGGGTAATCATGCAGGCCATATAGACCGCCCTTGATAGGGGAAGTAACAGAGGTTCAAGTGCAAAGAATAGTACAATTTAACACAACCTAGTTAACATTAACAGTGGTTCCCAGACCGCATGTCTTGTTATTAGATTTTGCCAGGATAATCAGCCAGACCATATAGACCGCCCCCAATAGGGGGAGGAACAGGGATTAAAGTGCTAAGAATAGTAAAAATCAACACAACCTAGTTAACTGTGGTTCACAGACCGCATGTCTTGTTGTTATATTTTGCCAGGATAATCTGGCACGCCATATAGACCTCCCCCGATAGGGGGAGTAACAGGGATTAAAGTGCTAAGAATAGTACTACTTAACACAACCTAGTTACCATGGGTCCATGACCGCTTGTTTTCTTATTATACTTTGTCAGGGTAATCATGCAGGCCATAAAGACCTCCCTTGATAGGGGGAGTAACAGGGATTACAGTTCTAAGAATAGTACTGCTTAACACAACCTAGTTACCATGGGTCCCAGACCAGATGTTTTGCTGTTATACTTTGTCAGGGTAATCATGCAGGCCATATAGAACTCCACCGAAAGGGGGAGTAAGAGGGATTAAAGTGCTAAGAAAAGTTTTACTTAACACAACCTAATTACTAGGGTTGCACCGATACCATTTTTTTATGACCGAGTACAAGTACCGATACTCGTTTTCAAATACTCGCCGATACCAATTACCGACAGTTTACCAAACACAATACAGACTAATTATTTAAGATTCCTTCTTTATAATTATAAAGGACTGTAATTCAAAATACATTATGAAATAATAAAAGTTTTATTTGTCACAAAGTTCACTGAACATGTTTATAAATAAAAAATATTACAATAAAATATTAAATTTAAAGGGGTGATACAATTGGGTTGTAGGGCTGTTAAATAACATCAATCTGACATTTGTATGGAGGTTTGATTCTAAGCTGAACAGTCTTTCACTTTCCACACTACTGCATGGGGCAGAAAGATATTTTTGGGCCATTTTAGCCAGAGCTGGAAATCTGTTTATTAACTGCCCAGTACTTCAGGGGTTTGTCTGAACGAGGTACAGTGATCTCTCCTACAATAATACAAATAACAGCAATTTGTATTAGCAGAACAGTAGTAAACAATTTTTAGTTTAGTCTCCTCTCCAGTTTAAAATGAAATGGGAACATGCAGTTTGAAAAAACGCCACAAGATAGCATATGGGTAGGAAGTGGAGGTATCGGTTTAAGTATCGGTGCATTTGCACGAGTACAAGTACTCATGCAAATACTTGGTATCGGTACCGATACCGATACTAGTATCGGTATCGGTGCATCCCTACTAATTACCATGGGTCCCAGACCGCGTGTCTTGTTGTTATACTTTGTCAGGGTAATCATACACGCCATATAGACCTCCACCGATAGGAGGAGTTACAGGGCTGAAAGTGCTAAGAATAGTACTACTTAACACAACCTAGTTAACATGGGTCCAAGACCGCATGTTTAATTATTATACTTTCTCAGGGTAATTATATAACTAACAAATCTATCTATTTCTCTTCTATCGATTCTATCTAACTATCAATCTATGTATATCTATCTATCCTATCTATCTATCTATCTATCTATCTATCTTGTGTCCGGACTGTTTTCAGACAGCCACTTGTGTTTTTGACAAATTTGAAGTAGGAGGACAGACCAATCATCTTCTTCCATCTCCCGGTTCCAAAAATGAAGGCCATATAGACCTCCCCCGATAGGGGGAGTAACAGGTTGTAGTAAACTGCTAAGAATAGTACTACTTAACACACCATGGGTCACAGACCGCATGTCTTATTGTTATACTCTGTCAGGGAAATTATATATATTTCAAATCTATTTATTTATCTATCAAATCGATCGAACTATCAAACGTATCTATCAAATGTAGATTGCATCTATTGATCGATGTAATTCGGATCAATAAAATGTATATTACATATTTTGGTTGATGTAATTCCTATCTATCAAATGTATATTGCATCTTTGGATCGATAACATTCGTATCTATCAAATGGATATTGCATCTATTGATCTATGTAATTCGTATCTATCAAATGTATATTGCATCTATTGATCTATGTAATTTGTATCGATCATATGTATATTGCATCTATTGAGCTATGTAATCTATGTATCTCTCTATCAAATCTATCTATCTCGTGGTTGTGCAAATGGACTGTTTGCGGTTGTTTGCGGTGCGTTACACTTGGAGTTTGCTCTGTCACTGTGAAGCGGCCGTAACCCTTACACTACCTGATAGATACGACATCATACGTCATTAATAAAAATATTATAAAGAACAGGGCCCAGTATTGATCCCTGGGGGACTCCACTGATTACCTATGTCAAATCTGAGTATGATCCATTCACTACTACTCATTGCTCCCTATCTTTTATCCAGTTATTTATCCATGAGCTAACATTTTTAGCTATTCCCAGTCCCTTAATTTTGTGCATTAATCTCTCGTGTGGCACTGTATCAAACACCTTTGCAAAATCTAAGTATATCACATGAACTGATTTTGAGAAAAAGTTTACATTTATATGTATTATTTTTAATAATAATTTTTAAGTTTTAAGTTAAAACTTATTTAGATAGTTTTTTTGGTAGTATTTCTTCATTTGACAATTTTTTTTTAAATTTTGAGATATTTTATTTTAGATTTCTATATTCCAAAAAAATTATTCTATTTACTTAATAAATTTTTTTTTAATATATATTCATATCTCTGTCACTCTCATTTTATGTTTTTTTTTTAATATATATATCTCTATTTGTTTTTTTTTTGTTGTCTTTTATTATACTGTATTTTCTAAAAAAGAAAATCATAATCAATCAGTCTCTCTTTCTTTCTCTCTATCTGTATCTATCTCTCTACCGCTATCTTTATCTCTGTATCTATCTCTCTGAATCTATCTTTATATTTATCCCTATTTCTGTATTTATCTCTTTATCTTTCTCTCTCTCTCTGTGTATCTGTATAGCTCTATCCACATCTATCTTTATCTCTGTATCTATCTCTTTCTCTCTTTATTTCTCTATGTGTGTCTCTCTGCCACTTAATATCTGTATCTTTTTTCCTATTTCTATTTGTATCTTTCTATCTATTTTATCTATGGTGTTTTGCATGGAATATGTCAGATTTTGCTTTTCTCTCTCTCCTTATTTGTGTCATACCAATACAAACAAAAGAAATAAACATGAGAATGCCTAAACATTTGTAATTGCAACAATTTCTTGGTGAAGTGGTGCATTATCTGACAGAAATGCAGGGGTGCCAACATTTTTGACCATTACTGTATGCATACACTCATCGGCCAATTTATTAGATACACCTGTTCAACTGCTTTGTAACACAAATTGCTAATCAGCCAATCACATGGAAGCAACTCAATGCATTTAGGAATCTAGACGTGGTGAAGACGACTTGCTCAACAAAAGTTTAAACCGAGCATCAGAATGGGGAAGAAATGGGATTTAAGTGACTTTGAACATGGCATGGTTGTTGAGTATTTAAAAAACTGCTGATCTACTGGAATTTTCACGCACAAACATCTCTAGGGTTTATAGAGAATGGCCCGAAAAAGAGAAAATATCCAGTGAGCGGCAGTTGTGTGGACGAAAAGGCCTTGTTGATGTCAGAGGAGAATGGGCTGGTTCGAGATTATAGAAAGGCAACAGTAACTCAAATAACCGCTCGTTACAACCAAGATTTGCAGAATACCATCTCTGAATGCACAACCCGTCAAACCTTGAAGCAGATGGCTACAGCAGCAGAAGACCACACCGGGTCTGTATAGCTCTATCTGTCACACAATTCACACAGGCTCACCAAACTTGGACAATAGAAGATTGAAAAAAAACGTTACCTGGTCTGATGAGTCTTGATTTTAGCTGCGACTTTCAGATGGTAGGGTCAGAGTTTGATGTAAACAACTTGAAAGCATGGATCTATCCTGCCTTGTATCAGTGGTTCAGGCTGGTGGTGGTGGTGTAATGGTGTGGGGGATATTTTCTTGGCACACTTTGGGCCCCTTAGTACCAATTGAGCATTGTTTAAATGCCACGGTCTACCTGAGTATTGTTGCTGATCATGCCCATCCCTTTATGACTACAGTGTACCTATCTTCTGATGGCTACTTACAGCAGGATAATTCGCCATGTCACATAGCTCAAATCATCTCAAACTGGTTTCTTGAACTTGACAATGAGTTTGCTTTATTCCAATGGCCTCCACAGTCACCAGATCTCAATCCAATAGAGCACCTTTGGGATGTGGTGGAACAAGAGATTCATAGCATGGATGTGCAGATGACAAATCTGCAGCAACTGCCTGATGCTATCATGTCTATATGGAGCAAAATCTATGAGGAATGTTTCCAACACCTTGATGAATCTATGTCATGAAAAATTAAGGCAGTTCTGAAGGCAAAAGAAGGTCCAACCCGGTACTGTCAAGGTGTACCTAATAAAGTGACCGGTGAGTGTGTATATAAACAGTATATATATATATATATATATATAGTACAAATCTTCAGACCGACCCAACTGTTGTCACCTGCCTGGGTGCAATGATATAGAGCTATAACCAAATAAAGGATTGCACTCACAGGACTTCTTCAAAAAATCTAATTACTTTATTGGAACGTTTTCGGGGATGATATCCCCTTCATCAGCATGACATATGTGAACACAACACTCAATATATATAGTGTAAATACCACACCAAATCTCATACCTGCCTCTTGTGTCTGTGGCGCCAAACAATTGTGTTGGAATGCATACTTGCGTTCCACTGTCCCGTGTAACCGGAAGTGTGATTACATCACTGACGGGAATGTGTCACTCGTGATATACAGTATAACATATACTATCTCATCATGAACAAAAATTGCCTATATCTCGGCTTAATACCTTTTGTGTACATATACTTGGGATAATAGCTGTATCTCCTATTGGGCTCTGATCACTATAAGGAGCGATTTCAATCATACACTACCTATTTGTTAATGTTTGTAACCATGGTTACCAACTGCCCATGTGTTATTACAACATATTGTGAGCTTTTGCTTATTTCGGAGGGCCTGTCATGTACTAATGTGAGTAAGTGATATGTGTCAAAACCACCTGCACCTGCAGACATGTGAAATTAATGTTATGAAAAAGACGATGATTAAAGTAAAACACTACAGCATCATGTCTTGCTTATTATTATGTTATACACAACTCATCATGTTATTCATACTTAGTGAATTTTCAAACCACCCTTTTATTCTGGTGTGATTGATCACTCCTGAACCCTCTTCATTACCCACTGGTCATGCTAGTACACATAAAGTAATAGAATATGTAAAAAAAAAAAAAATTAACTATACTGTTTACCGTCCTAGATGGAATATCACAGTTATATGCATGGAAATATTTCATTATATAAATAATTCAGAATCAAGAGGGTGCTTCTCATCACCCTATATGCCTCAAATTACATTGATGCTGATACTTTCAAGCATCCATACCACATATCTTCCCCTCAAACATAGAGAGAACCTTATAGGTGTACCCCTATATACATAGGAGCATGTCAATGTATATACAGAGAAATATATATATACCAAGAGCTATACATGTATATATAGAACTATAGAAATATATGTGGCTATAGACAGAAGCCTACGACCGGCCTTCTTACAATCATACATGGGTACAATCGTTGAGTGACCTTTTTCAAGGGACATATCATGGTAGCTGGGGTGTTATGTGACTAACCTCCCTGTTAGTGGCATTATGGGTGGTTTTACCCTCCCCCTGTACCGATATATTCCCAAAAATATGCACTCCTGGTATGTAGTACCCTGACTTAATCTCCAAAGGACATTATGAGGCCAGTATATATATATATATATATATATATATATATATATATATATATATATATATATATATATATATATATACAGGGAGTGCAGAATTATTAGGCAAGTTGTATTTTTGAGGATTAATTTTATTATTGAACAACAACCATGTTCTCAATGAACCCAAAAAACTCATTAATATCAAAGCTGAATAGTTTTGGAAGTAGTTTTTAGTTTGTTTTTAGTTATAGCTATTTTAGGGGGATATCTGTGTGTGCAGGTGACTATTACTGTGCATAATTATTAGGCAACTTAACAAAAAACAAATATATACCCATTTCAATTATTTATTTTTACCAGTGAAACCAATATAACATCTCAACATTCACAAATATACATTTCTGACATTCAAAAACAAAACAAAAACAAATCAGTGACCAATATAGCCACCTTTCTTTGCAAGGACACTCAAAAGCCTGCCATCCATGGATTCTGTCAGTGTTTTGATCTGTTCACCATCAACATTGCGTGCAGCAGCAACCACAGCCTCCCAGACACTGTTCAGAGAGGTGTACTGTTTTCCCTCCTTGTAAATCTCACATTTGATGATGGACCACAGGTTCTCAATGGGGTTCAGATCAGGTGAACAAGGAGGCCATGTCATTAGATTTTCTTCTTTTATAGCCTTTCTTGCCAGCCACGCTGTGGAGTACTTGGACGCGTGTGATGGAGCATTGTCCTGCATGAAAATCATGTTTTTCTTGAAGGATGCAAACTTCTTCCTGTACCACTGCTTGAAGAAGGTGTCTTGCAGAAACTGGCAGTAGGACTGGGAGTTGAGCTTGACTCCATCCTCAACCCGAAAAGGCCCCACAAGCTCATCTTTGATGATACCAGCCCAAACCAGTACTCCCCCTCCACCTTGCTGGCGTCTGAGTCGGACTGGAGCTCTCTGCCCTTTACCAATCCAGCCACGGGCCCATCCATCTGGCCCATCAAGACTCACTCTCATTTCATCAGTCCATAAAACCTTAGAAAAATCAGTCTTGAGATATTTCTTGGCCCAGTCTTGACGTTTCAGCTTGTGTGTCTTGTTCAGTGGTGGTTGTCTTTCAGCCTTTCTTACCTTGGCCATGTCTCTGAGTATTGCACACCTTGTGCTTTTGGGCACTCCAGTGATGTTGCAGCTCTGAAATATGGCCAAACTGGTGGCAAGTGGCATCTTGGCAGCTGCACGCTTGACTTTTCTCAGTTCATGGGCAGCTATTTTGCGCCTTGGTTTTTCCACACGCTTCTTGCGACCCTGTTGACTATTTTGAATGAAACGCTTGATTGTTCGATGATCACGCTTCAGAAGCTTTGCAATTTTAAGAGTGCTGCATCCCTCTGCAAGATATCTCACTATTTTTGACTTTTCTGAGCCTGTCAAGTCCTTCTTTTGACCCATTTTGCCAAAGGAAAGGAAGTTGCCTAATAATTATGCACACCTGATATAGGGTGTTGATGTCATTAGACCACACCCCTTCTCATTACAGAGATGCACATCACCTAATATGCTTAATTGGTAGTAGGCTTTCAAGCCTATACAGCTTGGAGTAAGACAACATGCATAAAGAGGATGATGTGGTCAAAATACTCATTTGCCTAATAATTCTGCACTCCCTGTATATATATATATATATATATATATATATATATAAATATAGCTACCCCCGTCCCACAACCTAACTGAATAGGAGTGTGGATAGTTGAGTGACCCCCCATTGTTGGGTGAACATCCACACACCATCCGGGGCACACACTGGCCCAGATACTGCATGCTGTTTTGTACTCAAAGAAACTGAGGCCCCACATAGTAGGACCACCATTACTTATTCCCAACTAAGTCCCCATTACACGGGATTGCACTCCTGTTATGTACCACACTCTGATAAACTATATCAGTAATTTGAAGTCTGGTGCTGAATTGAGACCTCTGGGGTGGACTGTGCCCAGTCTGTATATCCACTGGGCTTCACGTATTAGGAGTGTCTTGTTCCTGTCTCCTCCTCTGTCAAGGCTGGGAATATGGTCAATCAGAATGTATTTTATGGATGATACTGGATGTTTCGCTACCGGTTGGTCTGATTCCCCCTTTTCTAGGGTCAGACGGATTGCTCGTCTGTGATTTGCCATACGTTCCCTTAATGTGCCTATTGTTTTGCCCACATAAAAGCTGTAACATGGGCAAAACAACAAGTAAACAACATGCATGGTAGTGCAGGTAAGTGAATGGCTGATGGTAAAACTCTGGTTAGTGTGAGGGTGATGAATGGTCTTGGTACTGATTAGCCCATTGCACGTAGTGCAACCTAGGCATCTGTAGGATCCTTTTATGTTCACCTTGGTTTTGATAACATAACTCTGTTTAGGGTCTGTCCTAACCAGCATGTCCCACAGGTTGGTCCCTCTTCGGTACCCCACCATATTATCCAAGTCCTTAGTAAAATGTAATTTCTGGTCTGATAATACCACTGGCCAGTGTGTTCTCAGTATGCGGCCCGCTTTTGTGGTATTGGGTGCAAACGTAGTAGCCATAATGAGCTTGTCTTTATCAGGTTCCTTCGGCTTCTCTGCAATCAAGTCAGCTTGGGTGAGAAGCAATACTTCCTCCAAAACGCCATCCCCAACCATGGACTATACCCCCTCTGAAGGAATTTGTCCATCACTCCGGACAGCTGGAAGTTCCCTGTACGTTTATTTGAATTGTTTCGTACTGTCCTAATCATTTGCGACCTGACTATGCCTTTAAGGAGTGCAGGAGGGTGACAGCTATCTGCCCTAAGGATAGAGTTCCTATCTGTGGGCTTGCTGTATAATGTTGTTTCAAAACGTGTGATCATCCTTGAAGATGCTCTTGGAGATTTTGCTGACCCCCACACCAAATCAGGAACACATTGTCTATATCTTCGATAGAAGATAGTAGACTCATCACATTTACCCCAAAGGTAATGGTTTTCAAAATGTGACATAAAAATGTTCACGTAAGATGGGGCCATGCTCGACCCCATCGTGGTGCCAGCAATTTGTAAATAAAAACTCTGTTCAAATCGAAAATAATTTTTGTGCAAACAAAAATCTATAAGGGTCAGAAAAAAATCAACCGAAGGGCCACTGTATGCCTGGTCTTTAACTGCTGTCAATCCTACTTGGTGCGGGATAATAGTGTATAAACTATTAACGTCGAAGGTAACCAAAATGTCATCTTTTTGAATAAGCACACCTTTAAGTTGTCTGATGAGATCATTTGTATCAAGAATAAAGGAGCGAATGTCCCTTACAACAGGTTGAAGGAGGACATCAATGTACTGGGCCACTGGCTGTAATAGTGACTGAACAGTCGACACTATGGGTAATCCTGGGGGTTTGTGTAGAGTTTTGTGAATTTTGGGGATGGTTTACAGAATGGGAATCCTATGTATATAGGGGTACACCTATAAGGTTCTCTCTATGGTTGAGGGGAGGATATGTGGTATGGATGCATGAAAGTATCAGCATCAATGTAATTTGAGGCATATAGGGTGATGAGAAACACCATCTTGATTCTGAATTGTTTATATAATAAAATATTTTCATGCATATAACTGTGATATTCAATCTAGGACGGGAAAACAGTATAGTCTTTGTGTGTTTTTTGTCTTTTAGTGTAAATAGTTTTTTGTTTTTTTTACATATTCTATTACTTTATGTGTACTAGCAAGACCAGTGGGTAATGAAGAGGGTTCAGGAGTGATCAATCACACCAGAATAAAAGGGTGGTTTGAAAATTCACTAAGTATGAATAACATGATGAGTTGTGTATAACATAATAATAAGCAAGACATGATGCTGTAGTGTTTTAGTTTAATCATCGTCTTTTTCACAACATTAATTTCACATGTCTGCAGGTGCAGACGGTTTTGACACATATCACTTACTCAGATTAGTACATGACAGGCCCTCCGAAATAAGCATAAGCTCACAATACGTTGTAATAACACATGAGCAGTTGGTAACCATGGTTACAAACATAAACAAATAGGTAGCGTATGATTGAAATCGCACCTTATAGTGATCAGAGCCAAATAGGAGATACAGCTATTATCCCAAGTATATGTACACAAAAGGTATTAAGCCGAGATATAGGCAATTTTTGTTCATGATGAGATAGTATATGTTATATTTAAGTGATGTAATCACACTTCCGGTTACACGGGACAGTGAAATGCAAGTATGCATTCCAACACAATTGTTTGGCGCCACAGACACAAGAGGCAGGTATGAGATTTGGTGTGGTATTTACACTATATATATTGAGTTTTGTGTTCACATATGTCATGCTGATGAAGGAGATATTATCCCCAAAAATGTTCCAATAAAGTAATTAGATTTTTTGAAGAAGCCCGGTGAGTGCAATCCCTTATTTGGTTTTATATATATATATATATACACACACACACACAAAAGATGCAAAACGCTGATCGTTAGCAAAAAGTAGATTTAAAGTTAAAAATGTTTTTCTTTCTATAATTCTTTTTCCTTTTGTCCCCTTTTGGTTGTCCACTTACTTGATTGTACCTCAAACGATATGAGGTAAGTATAGCGTATCCTCAATACTCCTCACTGCATCAGATGTTAGAACAGCATTGATAATGACTCTCTCTCTCTCTCTGGGAGCCACAGCGAGAGAAACTTTCTTTAAACGCCCCTTTAGCTATGGTTTGCAAATCACTCACTCATAAGACAGAGAAAACAGCTGAAAGTGTATTATCATTTATTTAACAAAAATATAATGTCATATCACACACTATCACACTCATATTTAAAAACCTCAACAATTATCAGGTATATAAAAGCACATAAACACTCCCAATATAAAGCATAGGTAGAAGTGTTAGCGTTCTGACAGTCCTTCTAAATGAATGCCAGGCGCACCTGGCAAGAGTGAGTATTTCTGCCTGTTTAAGATTAACTGTAAAAGTTCTATCGTCTTTTCCTTAAAGTGAATGTAACTTTTGATGCTAAAGTGCCCGGTTTTTTAAAATTCAATTAAAAACAGGGGCACTTTAATTCTTTAAAATTTACATTTCACTTCTTGTGAAAAAAATATTTACCTTTTAAACTTGACAGCCGCTCCAGCTTCCTCCGCCCATCGCAAAGCCTCTTTCTGGGTCTAAAATGATGGATCGGTCATCCTCCAATCACGGCGTTGAATCAGACACTGATTCCCCCTGGGGGAAGCCGTGATTGGAGGATGACCAATCCATCATTTCTGACGTCAGAAATGGCTTGCGATGAGCGGGGGAAGCTGGAGCGGCTGTCAGGTTTAAAAGGTAAATATTTTTTCACGAGTGAAATATAAATTTTGATGAATTAAAGTGCCCCTGTTTTTAATCAAATTTTTAAAAACCGGGTACTTAAGCTTCAAAATTTACATTCACTTTAAGCAGTACAAAGGTGCATTTTTAATTTGTTTCGGCTTCTTCATCAGAGGTTAAAAAAGACTACCGATCTCCCCGTTATTTAAACATGGCGCTGATACATCACAGGGGGTGGACTTCCCCTCATTGGTGCACACAACGATCACGTGATATTATTACCTCTCAAGCATTTACAGACTATATCGGCAGATATCAAGTATAATATCTCCATCTGTATATCTATAGTGCATATTCATCTTTATATCTATAGTGCATAGTCATCTGTATATCTATAGTGCATAGTCATCTGTATATCTATAGTGCATATTCATCTGTATGTCTATAGTGCATAGTCATCTGTATGTCTATAGTGCATAGTCATCTGTATATCTATAGTGCATATTCATCTGTATATCTATAGTGCATAGTCATCTGTATGTCTATAGTGCATAGTCATCTGTATGTCTATAGTGCATAGTCATCTGTATATCTATAGTGCATATTCATCTGTATATCTATAGTGCATAGTCATCTGTATATCTATAGTGCATAATCATCTGTATTTCTATACAGTTCAGTCTCTTAGTCATGCAACGATGATTCATACATAGCAGATGTTTTGACTTATACTACAATGTATCTGTGATTCCCCTCTGCACATATATACACAGTTACTTTACCCAGTTACAATTCTAACAATGTTAGTACTGTGTGTACCATGGTTGATGTAACTCAGTCAATATTAAAAAACCATTGCAGTATAAAAAGGAATTAAAAACCTTTTCGACAGATATAATATATATATATTTATATACAGTATAAAAAATCCTCATGTAAAATTCACACAAAATATATACACTACTATTTATAAGAAATAATTAAGGATACAGTTAATATAAAACAAATAAGTACAAATGCATTGTTTATGTATACAGTACAAAAAACCTATTGCTTAATGGATGCCTCTTCGCAATCCAATCAACTACTGCTGGGTGGTCATCTTCTTTTGTTATTGGATCACAATTTGTTTAGGGCTATATAATCACTGTACACATGTTATATTATTATATTGTTATAGTAGATTATTATTTACCCAGACATTGTAAGACTCTCCCCAATAAAAGTTTTAATTACTACACTTACATATATGTATATGGGGATGTATATACACATATCCAAACCATCATATATATATGAGAAAGAAAACCATATACATCCTAATATGTCCACATAAATATATGCACCTAGTAGATATAAAGGAATTATTAGGACTCTTCCTTATAGAAAAGCAGCAATATCTATGTCTTTATTCAGACCAAGGAGACCAGACTATTAAGTGTATGGATTCAGTAGGTCTCTTTCTGTTTCAAAATAAGTTCCATATCTCCCCCGCTGTCTCCAGTTTTGACATGTTCCAAAACTGTACCCCTCAGGCATTTTGGATCTTGGTTATATGTGAGGGTGTGGGTGACGGCTCTAGGCTATCTGTACTGCAAATGGACTAGCCCAAATAATATATACTATTACTTCTCTATTAAAAAATAATGAAGATGCATTCGTTACTAGTCTATGTATACACATTCAATTAGCATTGAGAGCCTTAATGATCATCACACACTGGCTACGCAATCTGATATTCAATTAAAACACCTTCTAGTGAGTTAAAAAATATATATTCAAATTTATTAACACAGCTTAGTGCATATATATAAGTTTAAAAACAGTAGTGCTGACACCGGTGTCTAGGTTTTAACACCTGATATGCATAATACGTTTCAATAATACATTTGAAAAAAACATTTATAAAATATGCTACAGCAGGAATATAAATTCCAATGGATATAAAATGAATTAATTAAGCTGGAGTTATATACTAGTCAGGAATATCTAAATGGCCATATCTAAACTCAAATTAGGAGCGGTCATTGAAATTGTTCAGGAAACTTTAAGGTTTCTCAAGTTTATTAAAGGGACATTAAACCCAAATTTTTTCTTTCATGATTCAGATGGATAATACCATTTTAAACAACTTTCTAATTTACTTTTATTATCTAATTTTGCTTCATTCTCTTGATATTCTTTCCTGAAAAGCATATCTAGATAGGCTCAGTAGCTTCTGATTGGTGGGTGCAGATAGATGCCTCGTGATTGGCTCACACCATGTGCATTGTTATTTCTTTAACAAAAGTTATCTAAAGAATGAAGCAAATTAGATGATAGAAGTAAATTGGAATGTTGTTTAAAATTGTATTTTCTATCTGAATCATGAAAGAAATGTTTTGGGTTTAATGTCCCTTTAAGCCTAATCCTTGCTTGTACATAAAGAAAGTTCCTTTGTTTTTTCAAAAAACACGTTCTCGTGTGATATAACTTTTATAATATAGAAAGTCCTTATACAGAGATCTTCAATATATGATTGAATCCTTTACTGTGCCGTTTTGCAAGACGCAATATAGAAGATGCAATTCAGCAAAGATAGCTACAATGTCAGTATAACGTGATATTAGATATGTTAAGCCACAAATGTCGCTATATTCTTGCAGCAACTGTTTCACACCTTTTAAGTCAATAGCGTTTACAGTGATGTGGGTGTACTCACTGTTTCTTCGGCGTCCTCCACCAGCCTACGCGCTTCTATGCTCAGATGATGCGCGTATGTTGTAACCAATCGTTGGTGATTTCTAAGAGCGCGCACTCTTTTCTAATGTACTTGTTTTTCTTCAAACTCCTACCGCTTCGTTCTTAAGTACATTTTCAACGCTGCAGTTATGGGAGCTAATCCAGGATCTTGGTCCGGTGAATAAGGAGCTTGTTTTGTTGAAACTTAGCCACTTTCTATGACAGTATACTGAAGTAGGCTTAGGCGTGTGGACCTTTCTTGAGTACTATGTGGCAGCAGTGTACAAACATTGCTACACACACTGCTGCTACATAGTACTCAAGAAACTTCTATATTGCTTCTTGCAAAACGGCACAGTAAAGGATTCAATCATATATTGAAGATCTCTGTATAAGGACTTTCTATATTATACAAGTTATATCACACAAGAAAGTGTTTTTTGAAAAAACAAAGGAACTTTCTTTACGTACAAGCAAGGGATTAGGCTTAATAAACTTGAGAAGCCTAAAAGTTTCCTGAACAATTTCAATGACCGCTCCTAATTTGAGTTTAGATATGGCCATTTAGATAATCACTGACTAGTATATAACATCCAGCTTAAATTAATTCATTTTTATATCCATTGGAATTTATATTCCTGCTGTAGCATATTTTATAAATGCTTTTTCAAATGTATTATTGAAACGTATTTATGCATATCAAGTGTTAAAACCTAGACACCCGGTGTCAGCACTACTGTTTTTAAACTTATATATATGCACTAAGTTGTGTTAATAAATTTGAATATATATATTTTTAACTCACTAGAAGGTGTTTTAATTGAATATCAGATTGCGTAGCCAGTGTGTGATGATCATTAGGGCTCTCAATGCTAATTGAATGTGTATACATAGACTAGTAACGAATGCATCTTCATTATTTTTTAAATAGAGAAGTAATAGTATATATTATTTGGGCTAGTCCGTTTGCAGTACCAGATAGCCTAGATGTGTCACTCACACCCTCACCTATACTGATTTTTTTTCCGGATCGTACTTTGTGAGAGGTGCGATCAGTGGTTTAGGCATTTATCTGTTATTATTCAAGTTCATGAGACAACATTTTTTTCACTTGGATATTGGTTATGCTTGATTCTATAGAGCTCGGACAAGTTATGGGACTCTCAAAACTATTTTAATGTTGGTAACGTTCATGTAATCTCTTTTTGCATGGCCTAGTTTTGCGGCCTATGTACTGTTGATCACAACTGCACTGTAGCAAATACACAACATGGTCAGTCTTGCAATTACATAGGGATTGTATTTCACATGTTTTATACATATGTTCACAGGCAATACAATTGAACCTATTGCATTTATAAAAAAACATTTGTCCCTTTTACCCTAACCATGTTCTTTTTGGTGCTATCTTTTTCAATTTACTAGGTGCAAGGATAGTTTTTAAGTTCCTGTTCTTCTTAAAGGGGACAGTCTACACCAGAACTTTTATTGTTTTAAAAGATAGATAATCCCTTTATTACCCATTCCCCAGTTTTGCATAACCAACACAGTTATAATAATATACTTTTAACCTCTGTGATTATCTTGTATCTAAGCACCTGCAAACTGCCCCTTTATTTCAGTTCTTTTGACAGACTTGCAGTCTAGCCAATCAGTGCCTGCTCCCAGATAACTTCACGTGCACGAGCACAGTGTTATCTATATGAAATACGTGAACTAACACCCTCTAGTGGTGAAAAACTGTTAAAATGCAATCTGAACGAGGTGGGCTTCAAGGTCTAAGAAATTAGCATATGAACCTCCTAGGTTAAGCTTTCAACTAAGAATACCAAGAGAACAAAGAAAAAATTGGTGATAAAAGTATATTGGAAAATTGTTTAAAATTACATGCTCTATCTGAATCATGAAAGTTTATTTTGGCCTAGACTGTCCCTTTAAAGATTAAACCAGATTTCGAGAAAGAAGCAATCTGTCTAAGAAATGTTTATTGAAGATAAGAAATGCAAATTTCATTTCTACATACAACGAGGGATCAACAGGTATTAAACATATTATTCAGAGGCACTGGCATATTCTAAAAAGGAATGCTTTTCTGAATGGAATAATTGGTCTGAAACCTGGTTTTATCTTTAAGAAGAACAGTGTTTAACTCCTGAAAAGTCAGCTATAGAGCAGCACTGTACTACTGGGAGCTGGCTGAGCATATTGGGTGAGCCAATGACAAGAGGCCCATGTGTGTAGCTCCCAATCAGCTCCCAGTAGTACATTTCTGCCGCTGGGAATATGTACATATCCCTTTCAGCAAAGGATACAGAGGGAACAAAGTAAATTTGATAATAGAAGTGAAATTAGAAGTGTCATACAATTTCACATTCTATCTGAATCATGAAAGTGTAATTTTCCTATCCCTTTAAGTAACAGAAAATATCTGTGTATAAAGTCTTGCTGGTGATTAATAATCTGGGTTGGTGTAGGTTGGGGTTAATTTGATATTGTTTTATGTACTGTTAAAAGGACGGTTAAGTCAAAATTAAACTTAAATTGATTGGATAGAACATGACATTTCAAACAACTTTCCAATTTACTTATATTACCATTTGTGCTTAGTACTCTTAGTATCCTTTATTAAAGAGTAATCCTAGGTGAGCTCAGGGACCGTGCACGTGTCTTCAGGACAGCAGAGTTTGCAAGAACATAGTTTGCTTCAGTAAGCCAATCAATTGCAAAATTTGATCATAGAAATCCAATTATAATATTTAATACTAGGCAATGAAAAACCACCATCTTTAGACATTGAACTAGAGACAGTGGCCCCAATTTATCAAGGTCTGTCGGACCTGATCCGACAGTGCGGATCAGGTCCGACAGACCTCGCTGAATACGGCGAGCAATACGCTCGCCGTAGTCAGCATTGCACCAGCAGCTCACAAGAGCTGCTGGTGCAACGCCACCCCCTGCAGACTCGCGGCCAATAGGCCGCCAGCAGGGGGGTGTCAATCAACCCGATCATACTCGATCGGGTTGATTTCCGGCGATGTCTGTCCACCTGCTCAGAGCAGCTGTTTCTGGCGAGCCTTCATTCGGAGCTTGATACATATGCCCCAGTAGCTCCGTTCAATTTAAAAGCACTATTGCATTGTCCATTCACTAGATTACCTAGCTCAGTTTGCAGGTTGATAACCATTACAAATATCATATTGGCTTGGCAGAAGTTCTGTGAAATAATGGGACATAATTTTAGGGCATCTCAATCTCTACCTATAGCAGGAAATCAAGATTTTTCTCCAGTTCTTCATAACATTGTATTTAAGGAGTGGCATTTGAAGGGAATTGTGTATTTAGCTCAATTTAAGCAGGGTGACAAAGAGATAATCCAATCGTATGAAAACTTGTCGTTGAAATTTGCGCTGCCAGCAAGGAATTTTTATGCATACGTACCGGCTAGGAATTATTATAGGTAGATCACAGCAGTTGTATGGTTTTGGCTGGGGCTCGCAAGTGATACCCAATACTGCAGGCACACACTCTTTTTCTTTCTGGTATGAATCCCTACTGCTACGGATAGGACAAGTGCATATAAAAAAAACTTGAGCATAAGCTAAGTAAATTCCCAACAAAATCAGAATAAGTCATCATGAAGAGCATCAGACTTGCTGAAGCAGCTACGAAGTCAGTAAGCTGGAGTGAATCCCAACTTAAATTAGTTTCATCTACAAAGAAAACAACTGATGCACAGATAATGTCAGATGTTATCACAAAAATCTGTTCGCAAATGACATAAGAACAATACTCTCCTTATAAAGTGGACCGCTGCCTTCTTGCAGTCTCTTCCAGGGACTGTGATAAGTAGCGTAGTAGAATATAGATGGCGCAGGTCCTATAGGGTTCGTGTTTTAAATTCTTGTCTGACTTATGCAGATCTCTAATAGTAAAGGAAAAAGGCTTGATGTGTTTGTAAATATTCAATAGCAAGAGTGCAATATATTCACTCCATAAAATCTGTATATTCAGCCCGTCTGTAAAAGCAGCCTCCGTTCACAAAGCACAGCCAAACTGTGGATAAAGGGAAGGATGTTCTGTTGGTGAAGTGGTAAAATACTCTGTATATAAAACGAGTAGTAACTTACTCCATTGAAGATCAAAATCCAGCGCACTCACAGTAAAAAAACAGCACAAAATACCAGATACAAAATAAAAATGTAGCTCAACGTGTTTCAACGATAAAAAAACGTCTTTTTCTAGAGCAAATAAAAACAAGTAGACAATTGCTGTGCTGTGACTAACATTTCAAACTTATATACAAATTGCAAATGTTCCAATTTCTGGTTTAACGGAAAACGGACTCACATAAATGACAAAATACTCCAAATTATCTATTTGTTTGAAACCAGAAATAATAACTTATTAATAGTAAAATACTATTAAAGTAAACAAATAAGTTTATATTAGAGTTTGCTGGTTTCAAACAAAACAAACCAATCCGCAGTTACAAGAATTGAAAGCTGACCAATAAAATTGTAGATTTCAAAGTCCTCAATCAGTAACTAACATATAGCTAGTTCCGTCTCAAGTCTGGTATTGTCACATGACTTGCTGCACCTATCACGGAGAACTTTGCACGATTCTTCAAAGAAAGAGAGGTGTGTCCCCCGACGTCCTTTTGTGAGTTCCACAGAGTTTTTCATTGGGTCTTGACTGTCCAATCATTGCATGCTTGTATACCCAATTTGGAAAACGTTCCGATATAGGAAGAAATGTATCCAAAATATCGATATTCGATTCTATATTAGAGAATTTAACAAAAACAAGTGAACAGTATTTGTGTCTTAACATACATATTAATATAAAAAATATACAATACTATTTCACGTTATAGATATAAAGTGCTATATTACATTTTTGGAAACCACATTTTCATATGTAATAAAACAAAGTGCAAAATAGAGTGTTCACAGAGAAATAGATAACATACTGCTTGTGCAAAATAAGATAAATAAACAATACTTAAACGTTTTATAACAATAAAGTGAACTTAGTGTCCATCTAAAAAGCCTGATTATATAAATGCTGCTATTCTAATATCTTTATTTAATCCCCATTGACCATATGTTCTGATGGTGTGAATCCTCCACAGCTCTCTTTTATCTAGTTCTACTTCTATTTTCCCACCTCTCCAATGCGTAGAGACCTGCTCTGACTCCATATAGGATCTCTAGATGGTCCAAAAGGCCCCAGTATAAGGTCATAAATGTAGAAGGGAGAGGGCAGATATTTTGCACTGCATGTGGTCATGTCATAAAATTAGACATCTTTGGTACAAAATTAATTATTGGCTGAATAAGTTTCTTGATAATAAGATTTCAACCTCAGACTTTCATAGTTTCTTTCTATAGTTTGATTAACTCCATACTAATATTGGAGAGCAAAACATCATTAATACAGTTATTTAGGCTACACATAATCTAATATTAACCCCATAACAACTAGCGCCATATCTTGTACGACACTGGTTAAGCCCTTAAAGGGACAGTCTTACACCAGAATTGTTATTGTTTTAAAAGATAGTCATCCCTTTATTACCCATTCCCCAGTTTTGCATAACCAACAGTTATATTTATATATGGTTTTACCTCTGTGATTATCTTGTATCTAAGCCTCTGCAAACTGCCCCTTTATTTCAGTTCTTTTGACAGACTTGCAGTTTAGCCAATCAGTGATAGCTCCCAGGTAACTTCACGTGCCATGAGCACAGTGTTATCTATATGAAACACATGAACTAACACCCTCTAGTGGTGAAAAACCTGTTAAAATGCATTCTTAAGAGGCGGCCTTCAAGGTCTAAGAAATTAGCATATGAACCTCCTAGGTTAAGCTTTTAACTAAGAATACCAAGAGAACAAAACAAAATTGGTGATAAACGTAAATTGGAAAATTGTTTAATATTACATGCCCTATCTGTATCATGAAAGTTTGTTTTGGACTAGACTGTCCATTTAAGGACCAGCGCCATGCCCTGTATGCTGCTACTGTCCTGGGCATCTCTCTGCCACGATCTTACTAAAACTAGCGAGATCGCACTATTTCTGCACGCCTCATGAGTGGGGCAGTGCAGAAATAGACAGGCAGAGGTACCGATACAGAGAGAGCCACTCATGGTAGGCGGACCATTACAGGAGGGGGGTGGGATGTGGGTGGGACTGCTATGGCCAGGCCCGGACTGGGCATAGGGCATGCCGGGCATTTGCCCGGTGGGCTGCCGGGTCCCTAAGCTCCGCCCACTGACCGGATCCCTTAGCCCCACCCACTGACCAGCACCGGATCCCTTAGCTTGCCCACCGCTCCTGGGTCCATTAGCCACACCCACCATTCGGGTCCCTTACCCCCACCTAGGATCATATGCGCACCAGGGGCAGGCTGGCCCAAGGACAATAGACCCCAAGGCCCGTAGTAGAGAAATAGGGCTGATTTTAAAAAAAAAAATATTGGTGGTTGCCTGTAGGGTGCGCTAACTAGCGCAAGTTATTTAGAGAAGTAGTTCAGGGTAAGGAGGGGAAATACTTTTTCTGCACCTGTACTTCAGCATGGGGCTTCTGACTGAGTGCGTGCAGACGGATGGTGCAGGAGCTTTTCAAAGGTAGGCTTAAGCATTATCTGTCTTGCTTTACTGTTTTAGATTTCTTCACTTCACAAACTATTTTACCCACATCCTAAACAGTAAGGCATGCTGAGGGCTCGGAAATGGCCCCTCTAGAATAGGATCGTCCTCCTCATCTTGGAGGAGGCGTTGGGGCGCCTGGACGGCCTGCAGCATCCCAGCCTGCTGTGCAATGTTATGCAGGACGCTGCAGGCTATAACGATCTTCGCCACCTTACTAGGGCTGTATTGGAGGGCTCCTCCAGACCTGTCCAGGCATCTAGTCTCATTTTGAGGAGCCTAAACATCCTCTCCACTACAGCCCTAGTCCGCTGGTGCGCCCTATTATAGCGCTCCTGGGCCTCGTCAGTGGGGTTACGTATAGGCGTAATGAGCCAAGGCCGGCTCATGTAACCAGAATCACCTATAAATAATGAACATAACAAAATGACAAATATTAATCATTTATTTACTAATTATTATATTAAAATACTTTTCATTTGTGTACACGAAAATCCCCTAAAATAAAACATTTTCCCTAAAAAAGAATTATATGTTTAAAATCGCATTCTCTATCTGCCCATTTAAGCTAGGACATGCTACCTATGCGTATTTTGCATAAACCAGACATTTGAGAAAAGAAAAAGAAATGGTTAAATTGCATTTCTCTATCTGACCATTTAAGCTAAGACATGCTACGTATCTGTTTTGAGCTAAAACTAGACATTTGCGGAAAGAGGGACAATGACATGGTTAAAAATTGCATTCTCTATCAGCCCATTTAGCTAATGACATGCTACATATCTGTTTGGAGCTAAAACTAGAACATTTGAGGAAAGAGACAATGACATGGTTAAATTGCATTCTCTATCTGACCATTTAAGCTAAGACATGCTACATATCTGTTTGGAGCTAAAACTAGACATTTGAGGAAAGAGACAATGACATGGTTAAATTGCATTCTCTATCTGACCATTTAAGCTAAGACATGCTACATATCTGTTTGTAGCTAAAACTAGACATTTGATAAAAGAGACATAAATGGTTAAATTGCATCCTAGAGCTGCCCATTTAAGCTAAGACATGCTACCTATGCGTATTTCACATAAATCAGACATTTGCTAAAAGAGAAAGAAATGGGTTAAATTGCATTCTCTATCTGACCATTTAAGCTAAGACATGCTACATATCTGTTTGGAGCTAAAACTAGACATTTGCGTTGCGAAAATTAAATGGTTTAAATTGCATTTTCTATCTGCCCATTTAAGCGAAGGACATGCTACATATCTGTTTTTTAAGACTACAGTGGCAATTGTCTAACTAATTAACCATGTTGTGCACAAGTACTCACCAACGAGCCACCCAGGGGGAAACTGTCTTCCCTCAAACTGCCGCCACAGGGACGACTGTCTGAGGATGCGGGCATCATGACAAGCCCCCGCCGAAATTCGCACACACGTGCAATAATCTGCATCTGTGCGTCACAAACAAACTGCACGTTGAGACTATGGAAGTGTTTGCAATTTTCGGAAGGGCTGGTCATTTCAGGACCACGCAGCGCAATGTGGGTGCAATCTATTGCTCCCAAGACATTGGACATTCAAGCTATTTCAAAGAATTATTATTATTATTATCATTTATTTGTATAGCACCGCCAAATTCCATAGCAAATTGCCTCTTCAGGAGCCTCCAATCACCATCATTCTGAGGGAATCCTATGCAATGCTTACTGACTCGTACCATGGCGTCCAGAAGTTGTCAAAAACCACTAGAGAAAGTACCCTGAGCAAGCCCATGCATGTACCCCTCTCCAGATTGAAAACTCCCGGAGGCCAGGACGTGTATGCAACTAAGCATCTTGGTCATACCAGGGGATTGCCGTTCGCATATTGTCTACGTGGCTCCATATGAGGTCTAAGAACATCATAAAGGCCAAAGAGCTGTTCGCAATTGAGCCTATACTTGTCATAAACCTCGAAGTCACTCATGTTGTCCAAGGTGGGGCCTCACCCTGAGAACAGGAGGACCTCGAACCAACCGAGCCCTTTGTCCCTCTCCTTGGAGCCGCTGAGCCCGCCTGATTCTATTGACCACTACTTGTGCAACAGCACCAGCAGCATCTAACTGAGCATCATCCATATTTGCCAAGCGAAGCAGCACAAAGCCAAACAGCAGAGCAAACACACAAGGAGTAACAAGGTATGCAAAAAACACAAAAGCGATTTTGATACAATGTTGATCACAAGGGATGCTTTGGCCATGTTGTTTGGGGCCAATTAGTCCAATGGTTGTTAGTTCGTATGATTGCTCGATGTATACACTTGATTGTATGTGAGCGGCTCGAATGTTTTCAAGTGGGCGTTTTTTTAGATGTTTGCTGAAATGTTGTTTTACCCCAATGATCAATGTTGCTGCAATATTGTTTGTAAACGATAAAAGTAACAGCTGACATCTATAATATTTGATTTGCGAGATGTCAATATTGTACGCGTCCTTTAAAAACCACAATAATAATGCAAGATCTTCCAGCTGACATCTGTAATATTGTATATATAAGTGATTGGCGAGGTGTCCAATATTATACACGTCCCTTTAAAATCGCAATAATAATGATGAAGATCTTCTGGCTGACATCTCTAGTATTGTATATATAAGTGATTGGCGAGGATGTCAATATTGTACGCGTCCCATTAAAATCGCAATAATAATGATGTTCCAAACTCCTCGTTTACGTATATGTAGTATTGAGTGCTAAACTTCTGAAAGGGGCCGGTATAGTCCTAAAGCTGTAATGTGTATGGTTGACTCTTCTAATGACGTCATCATATTATTAACCTGCCCGTCTAGTTATCAAATCCTCATTGTGTTGTTGTATTTTACTACATTGTTATTGTGTGCTGATTAAAAATATAAATGTGTGCTTTGTGGTTTGCGTGATGCGTGTTATGTACATATACGTATATATTGTGATTTTCTCTCCCACATATGCTGACTTATATAAAGCAGTATAGCATTGTTGTTCCATCCAAAAAGTGACAGCTGTAATCTGTTCTAATTAGTTGTTATTGTACGTAATTCCTAACGTTATATTCTGAGTGAATTGTGATGTTAAAGGGACTGTAAAATCCATATTTTATGTTTCATGATTCATAGAGAGAATCTAATGTGTTTTTTGCTCATCATATCAATGCACATGTATGAGTGAATGATAAAAGTCATGTATGTGCATCATTAATGATCATGTGTTAAGCCTATGAAAATATGCTGTTCAATGCAAGCATATGAGTTGAATAAATGAATGCTATAATAGAGGTAAATGAGAGGTGTTTCAAATTGTCTACTGTTTGTGAATAATGAGATGTTAAAATTAATTTTTATGTCTGTTTAAATCTGATGTAATTGATCAAAAATATTTTGTATTGTTGATGGTGGATTTGTAGTCAATATAATGTAAATTTCTATAACAATTTTGGTGTTGTAGTGAATTTCACACAAGTAAAAGCCATAACTCCATAGAGAAAATAGCCATTTCTTGATCTATTTTGTCATAGCGGTACTAACGCAAGAAAGAATGAGTTCGTTTCACAATTTTAACGCTGGTATTACGAGTTTTCATTTCTATGCTTTTTCTCTGTGCGTTAGGTAAAATCTGACTGTCGCATGCACAAGCACGTCTTCCCCCATAGAAGTCAATGGAGGATAAAAAAAATGTGTGTAGAAATAAAATCCAAGACTTGTTTTGAGCGTAAAGTGAGTGATGTCATGTTGTTGTGTGAAAAAGTAGCTAAATCATGTTTATTTCCTAATAAAAATCTTATTTGTGTATGTAATGTGCTGTATATTGTTTGTATGTATGGATTAGTGTATGCATGTGATAATATTTGTAGTTAGATGTAGCTATATGAGTGTATGTTCCCGTCTGCCTATGTAAGTCAATGGAGAATGATTTGTGTTTGTAGTGAGTGTAAGTGTAGTTTGTGTAATGTTTTTTTTGTGATTCGTGGATGTTTTTTTCCCCCCGGTATATGTTAACTACTGGGTCTGGGTGACGTTAATGATTTCAGCGGTCCGGAATCGGATATTTTGTTGCGTTAGGGAACTCATAATACCAGGCGGCCGTATAAAAAAAGCAGCGTTAGGACCGGCCAACGCTGCTTTTTTACCCTAAACGCAAAAACTTGTAATCTAGGCGATAATGTTCAGAGGGTGTGGCAAGAAAACTAGGCTTCACAGACATCCCTGTAACAGGGGTATACTGTACATTTCAGGGACAAGATGCAAGCCTTATTGGGAAGAGGTACCTGCATAAATCAAGAGTTGCTAAAACCATATTGATACAAGAACAGTTGCAGGATTCTACTGCAGAAAGGGAGTGTATGAGATTGTCAGGATGTTCTAGTACTAAGACCCATGAGGCAGAACAAGCTATAGGGCTGCATGGGAGGGTCCCTTCAGTATATTAAACCAGCTGAGTAGAGCAAATTGTGTATCGTTTTTTAAAAGGAAGGCATCATGATGGCAAAACTGCTATGTGCAATTTGACTGGGAATGGCGTTATCACATCAAAGGGAAGCTCCCTTTGATACACAGCTGGAGTGGCTTGTGTGCCACCTCCCTTTGCGTCTCTTATTTGGGGGGAGATGTCATGAATACCTCATGATTTAGATGCTAATGGGGTTTAATTTTCCTTTTTTCTTAGCTTGGTGTGCTAAAACATCAATTTTCTCAGAAGAAAATGGTTGCTGTGTTTTCCCTTTGATAAGCCAGAACACTCATACGGCTAGATTACGAGTTTTTGTCGGTAAGGGGTGCGTTGCTAACGCAAAGTTTTTCCTTACCGCTCACCTACAGCCAATAGGATTTTTCTACCTTTATTCCGATTGGCTGATAGAATTCTATCAGCCAATCGGAATTGAAGGGATGCCATCTTGGATGACGTCACTTAAAGGTAGCATCATTTAGTGTTAGTCGTCGGAAAGAAGAGGATGCTCCACGTTGGATGCCTTGAAGATGGGACCGCTCTGCTCCGGATGGATGAAGATAGAAGATGCCGCCTGGATGAAGACTTCTGCCCGTCTGGAGGATCTCTTCTGCCGGCATAGGATGAGGACTTTGGACCGTCTGGAGGACCACTTCTGCCCGGTTGGGTGAAGATGTCTCAGAGGTAGGGTGATCATCAAGGAGCTAGTGTTAGGTTTTATTAAGGGGGGATTGGGTGGGTTTTAGAGTAGGGTTGGGTGTGTGGGTGGTGGGTTTTAATGTTGGTGGGGTATTGTATTTTTTTTTACAGGTAAAAGAGCTGATTACTTTGGGGCAATGCCCCGCAAAAGGCCCTTTTAAGGGCTATTATTAATTTAGTATAGGGTAGGGATTTTTTTTATTTTGGGGGTCTTTTTTATTTTATTAGGGGGATTAGATTAGGTGTAATTAGCTTAAAAAAAATTATAATTATTTTATTATTTTCTGTAATTTAGTGTTTGTTTTTTTCCGTACTTTAGTTTATTTAATTGTAATTAATTGCAGTTAATGATAGTGTAGTGTTAGGTGTAATTGTAACTTGGGTTAGGTTTTATTTTACAGGTATATTTGTATTTATTTTAACTAGGAAGTTATTAAATAGTTAATAACTATTGTACCTAGTTAAAATAAATACAAAGTTTCCTGTAAAATAAAATAAATCCTAAGATAGATACAATGTACATATTACTTATATTGTAGCTAGCTTAGGTTTATTTTTATAGGTAAGTATTTAGTTTTAAATAGGAATAATTTAGTTAATTATAGTTATTTTATTTAGATTATTTTAAATTATATTAAGTTCGGGGTGTAGGGTTAGATTTAGGGGTTAATAACTTTAATATAGTTGCGGCGACGTTGGGGGCAGCAGATTAGGGGTTAGTAAATGTAGGTAGGTGTCGGCGATGTTAGGGACGGCAGATTAGGGGTTAATAAAATGTAACTAATGTTTTGCGAGGCGGGAGTGCGGCGGTTTAGGGGTTAATATATTTATTGAAGTTGGCGGGCGATGTACGGTCGGCAGATTAGGGGTTAAAAAATGTATTTAAGTGTTTGCAATGTGGGTGGGGCCCTTGGTTAAGGGGTTAATAGGTAGTTTATGGGTGTTAGTGTACTTTTTAGAACTTTAAGTAAGCGTTTTATGTTACGGCGTTATCCCGTAAAACTCTTAACTACTGACTTTTAAATGCGGTACGAGTCCTTGACAGGAGAGGGTCTACCGCTCTCAACTTTTTTCCAAGACTCGTAATACCGGCATTATGCAAGTCCCATTGAAAATATAGGATACGCAATTGACGTAAGTGTAATTTGCAGTATGTTCGAGTCGCGTAAAAAAAAGTGAGCGGTATAAACCTGTACCTGCAAGGCTCGTAATACCAGCGGGCGTAAAAAGCAGCATTTGGACCTCTCAACGCTGCTTTTTAAACCCTAACAGAAGACTCGTAATCTAGGCGATAGTTTAGTAAGATGGCACAAGAACTATTGACAGGGAGCACCAGCCTTGCAAATTAATATACTTTTATGTTATAATGCCTCTGTAACATAAATGATGCAAAATATAAGGTGTTTGGTATCAAAAATACTTCTGACACCAAAAAGGGATTGCCTATCTGTGTTATGGGTTAGATATACATAACAGAATTTATAAGGCGTTTTATCATTTCAGCCAAAGACTCTGAACTTTATGACATGTTGTAAAAAGAAGGAAGTGAATATTTCTGGCAAAGGAGGGGAGTGAATCTTTCTGGCCCCTCTGTCAGAAGGTTGGGTCAAGCAATTTTATATCAGAGAAACGGTATAAAATGTTGTGTATACCAACAGAATGAGTATCCATCTTCTCTTGCCCATCTCCCTGGGGAAGATTTATAAGCTAGGAAAGTATTAGGTCTGTTATTTATCCTTTTTATTTTTAAAACTGTTTGCTTGTGTATAATTCTATTTGATAACATATTTTTATTAATAATGCACTGTGCATAATTTATCATTAATTTATTAAGCTTTTGCTTTTGTCCAATATTTGAACCATGTTACTGAAAGAGACTGGTAGTGTTAATACTGTGTTTTTAAGATTATGGTTTGCTAAATTGTATTTTGGGATTTAATTTGGTAGTCCTGGGTTTCCCTTGAGGTTTCCCATATAATAAATCTTAAGTGGTGGCAGCTTAGAGATAGTTTAGTGTGGGTGGCATTAAAGGGGAGTTTGGACATTTTTCCTATGTTTAGGGACAAACTAGATGGTGTTATTAACCCTTGCACCCACTGAACTAAGTCACAGGCTTGCCTGGAGTGGCTAGACTGTAACAGATTGGTTTAAAGTGGAAAGGGCCTGTTAACCCTTTCTAGGCCAAACAAGTGACTGGTGCAGGGTTAGTTAACCCTGGTTGTCACAATATATCAATACTGTTGCTATTTGTAGTGAGTGCCCCTTTTGACACCACCGTTTAGTATACATAGATATAAACACTGCTGCACAGGGTTGCTAAATACACATGCATGCTCTAAGCTCATATCAGCCTCCTAAGGTTTACTCTTTAACAAAGAATACAAAAAGAACAAAATCAGATTAGATAATAAAAGTAAATAGAAAGTTGGGTAAAATTGCTGCTCTATTTGAATTATCAGTGTTTAAGTTTGACTGTCAGATTTGGCTTCTGTATTTGATGTTGTTTTCCTAATTATTCTGTGATATTGTGTTTTTAATAATGCAAAAAAAAAACAAAAAAAAAAAAAAAACACTGGTCTGGATTACATCACTTTTTATTTGCATGAAAAAAACATTGTATAGTATATAGTAAAAATCAGCATTACATGATATATGCACACAATGGTATAAAGTATACCTAACACTTGTGCTCTTGATACAAAGGGATTTATCAGATATATAATGTTCCCTTTATATATACAGTATGTGCTATTATCAGTTCTTGTGGCTTCTAACTAAACATGAAAACATCTAACAGACATAATATCAAGTTACAGAACATGACACACATATTACATACCCAGTTATACATGTAGGTTATAGTAGCCATTTAAATTAAACTGATTCGTGATCACATGACACACATATTACATACCCTGTATACATGTAGGGTTATAGTAGCCATTTAAATTAAACTGATTATGATCACATGATATACATATTACATACCCAGTATACATGTAGGTTTAGTAGCCATTTAAATTAAACTGATTATGATCACGTATGTTACAGGTTACTGATAATGTGTCTCATTAACTAAAAATCAAGTTTCCCCTCAGTAATTCCTCTGGTATATAACAATGCTAAGCATCTATTGCTATAAAGAAAAGGGTATCCACATGATGTGCACATTAAATATATCTCCCTGATGTCAATCATTTGAGACTGGGGCTCTTGTTTATATAATTCTCTAACACTCTATTCATATAAAGACATCCTTTATTCTGTAAATGTAATTATTTTCTCCCCTATGTAAATCAAAGCTTTGGTGGTGACTGGTTGTGTAAACTGGTCAGTATGAGGACAGATCTGTATATTCCTGTGTGGTGTTTGGTTTCTATCACATTGAATATGAGAGAATATGAGGTGCGCATATATAGAGGAGACAGAGGAGGGCAGGAGAGCATTTTTATATAATAAATGTTTGAGTTTTTATAAAGGTATATACAAGGTAAAGCATGACCTTTTAGAAAAATAGTAGGTATACAAGCTATTTGCAATTAAATAAACAAAATAAAATTATTAGAAGCCTTAGAGCAAAAAGGACAAAGATTACATTCTGAGACTGTACAGGAGATTCACAAAGGATTATGCTTAACATAAGGAACGTAAGTAGCAGTAGTCCAGTGATTAAACATTATTAAAATACACAACCTCTATTCTAGTGGATGACTCACATGCAAGTAATATGATTAAATGAAAGAACAAAAAATAGAATGAAACCTCATGTTCAATAATATATGAGTTCCTCCCAAACTGCGGTGGTCCACTCTTGGACCCCAAAGGGTATAAAGAACATGAAGGAAATCTATCAACTGAATTGATAGTAGTAGTAATATTTAGCGATATTAAGTGTATGATTTAGTATTGAGGAGAAAAGTATAGTGACCCTATATATATAACATAACAGTTTGATAAATAGAATATGGAGACTTAGTTCCTCTAGTGAAGAGGACACTATATTTCAGATATATGATTATAACCCACAGCTAAAAACTATATAGTACAAACATTTAGAGCCCAATATTCTAAGAGTAGATTAAATTATACAAAGCAAGATAGCTAAGAACCATTCTAGTGGTCATAGAGGTGACTATTACCTAACATTATCCTATACATCTTTACCCGCAGATATTTTATGTTGCAATACAGGCCTTTGTAGAGTGGTATGGAAATATAGCGTGGGCTACATAGTAAGAGAATAGGACACTTGTAATATTAAGTTAATTAATTCCCCCAAGACAAAGGGGGAATTATGTGTGGGAACAGGTCAAAGCTCTCAAAAGGTATCCCTGCAGGGTAAGCCTATGTATCCCTGGAGGGCAGTGCCTGATACCAGGTTTATATATAAAAAAAATATAAAGAAAGAAAAAGAGGATTATCCTATGCACACTTAGATGGAGAGCTTATAATTTCGATTTTTTTACATCAGAAAAAGGGCACTAGGAAGAGATTATACTTAAAAAATAACTTTTATTAGGTTCATTAGGATAAGAAAGTTTTTTATAGTTGTATGTAGAAATTAAAATAGGGCATATTTGTAATTACACAATAAGTACAATCCAATAAATACTGAGTTATCACCCATGAAACTCACAGTGGCTTGCAGAATCGTGAGGGTGAGGTAGTATATCAAATTGTCCTTATGTACAGATATGCTAAACTCTTATACAATAGTTTACCGAAGGGGGTGCTTAAAAAATATACCACAGCTTTCCCCCGAACAGAACACAGACCTATTTATGCTTAGGCTAAGCAAAAAAAAGAGCATATAGTATGCCACACAATAAATCTTAGGTGTAGTAACTACCTCACGTCACAGTCACAAATCTAAACAAAGATAACCTACTGCCTTTGACAAAGGCAGTAGGCGAAACGCGCGTTCAGGCGTTCACTCTGCCTTCTCTATGTGTTGATCGTTTAAACAAATAGAATTACCTAATGTTGTTGGCCGATATCGGCACCCTAGGCTTAAAAACTTGGAGGGTATTTAGTGGGGAAATTTACTTACGGGTATATGGTTAAAACTATTTGTAACGATAATGAATCTCATAGTACTTTAAGCAATTATTCTTGGTAGTGAGGGAGCAGTACTGTGGTGTATCCACATCGCTCTCACCGATAACACCTCAGATTTTTATTTGATTGTAGCATAAACACAGGACAAACGGTTAACTCCCCCACTACCGGGTTCTTAGCTAACTTCTATAACATTCAAATAAGCGCTATTAGGGGGATATTCCCTCTCAAATTAAATGAGAAGGGAACACACTTTTTTTCTAACCTATCACTGTGTCCTAGGGCACCACCTTTATTATTAGAAGACGTTCTAATAATAGGTCATCTTTAGGGGTATTTGACATTAATAAATAAAACATATTCCTACAAAAACAGATGAGTTATATGTGAATCAATACTGTTTACACTGTACACAATAATAGAAAGTCAGTTGTCCCTGTGAGCTTTCATTGGTGATAACTCAGTATTATTGGATTGTCCTTATTGTGTAATTACAAAATATACCCTATTTTTAATTTCTACATACACTATTTAAAAACTTTCTTATCCTAATGAACCTAAAAAGTTATTTTTTTAATATAATCTCCTTCCTAGTGCCTTTTCTGATGTAAAAATCGAAATTATAAGCTCTCTATCCAAGTGTGCCATAGGATACCTCTTTTTCTTTCTTTATATTTTTTCACTTGTAAGTTATGTAAAATTATTGTGACTAGTTAAAGTTAGGCATATTTAACCTCTAAATTATTAAATTGTAGTATAGGGGCGAGCGTCCTTAAGATAGTATGGAAACTGTACATCAATACACAGAGCTAACTGAACACATATATCAATAGTGTTTAAAGATCTGGCGATGCAGGTCTATAGGCAATATTGACTTAGGGAGTACAGGTGGCCCTCGTTTTACAACAGGTTCAATTTACACCCGTTTCAGAATAACAACCTTTTTTTCAAGTCATGTGACTGCTATTGAAAAGCATTGAGAAGCAGTGCATTTATTAAAATAGCCAATAGGTGGAGCTGTCCGCTTGTGTTGCAGCAAAGCCAAGCAAGCTGAAATTTATCAGTTTAACCAGACCTGAGTATTGAGCAGATTTCAAAGGAACAAGATCTTCCTGTCTATAACTCAAGTCCAGATTGGAATGCATAGAAAGAACTGCGAAAGAAAATGCAAGTGAAGTCTGTGTTGTGTGATAATTTATTAGGGTTTATAATGCTGTTTAGCAAATGTTTTTGTTCATTTAACATAGTTTTAATTATATATTCTGTGTTGTGTGATTAATTTTATTAGGTTTATAATGCTGTCTAGAATTTAAAGTCTTAATTTCAAAGCTTTTAAAATAATGTAATTGGGTGTTACTTATGACAATTTTGAGAGGGGCCTGGAACCTATCTACCTTCCCATTTCCCATTGACTTACATTATAAACTGGGTTTTAATTTACAACGGTTTTCGATTTACAACCATTCCCATCTGGAAACCCAACCCCGGCGTAAAACGGAGGGCTACCTGTATAATCATATATTAATACTAGTGCAGCAATGTTAGACTAGATAGGGGTAAGTTAAGTGAGGTTAAGCTCTTTACTTACCTTGGCCCATTAATTATGGTTAATGTCAAAACAGTACCCCGATGGCTATTAAAATAGATTGGAGGCAAAAACAGAAGTATCTGACAGGGTCAAACCCTTTCTTGGTACACTAGAATCAGACTTAGTTGCTGTCATTGGTAGTATATCAATAGGAGAGAATGACATGAACAGTTAGAAGCTTGTGAAGTTTGAGTGACAAAACCAAAAAGGAATGCATAAAAAAACAAAACAGATAGAAAAAACACAACATGGTTCTAAGGTTATTTTACAACTTACTGATTTATGTATAGATTTAAACCTACACAGAATTAAATAAATGTATATTGAGGACACTCTATTTCTATCTCCTATATAAAGATCAGCTAGAGTCCAGTCAGCTAGCTATTAAATATATATATACTGTCCTCCATCCTAATATGTCATGAAGGGTAAACCAATACTTATTCTGAAATAGCAGGCAGGGAAAGTAAATAATAGATAGTTGCCATATGTTGCTCAGTAGAGATATACGTTCTGGTATACAGCCCGGTGTCTGAGTGGTTAACTGTAGGCTACTTAGAAAGTGAGTCGTATAAAAACTGAGTTAGTAGTTGAGAGGGTCCGGCTGCATCAATAGAGATTTTCTCCTCCGGTACCCTTCCAGATATACTGGGCTGCGTGCTTTCCAAACAATGTGCATGTTTTTGCTTCAGGGGACCGCAGCAAAAGACGGCAACCCAACTAGGCTAATCAGCCTCTGGACAGGAATTTAGTATCGGGCTTTCCGCTTCATTCACTCCACATGCTTGACCTTGCAGAGGTCAAAGGGAATATCGGCAGTTGAATAGGTGCCTTCGTCTATTGCCTTTGGATCTTAATGCCATAGGTATAAGGGCCTAATGATCTTAATTTAGATTTCAAATCTGACAGGGATTGCGCGATCTAGTTCCGGCAACATGAACTGCACCGTCTGTGAGATTCCCCCATCGCCTGCGCCTAAACGTGCCCTTAGGGAAGATGGTTAGAGAGAATTAGATCAGCAGGTCCAGAGCTGCTTTACCCGGAGAAGCGAGGGGGTATTGAGAGTTCGAGTATAGCCTTTTGCCAAAGTGCACAATGGGCTAGGTCAGGTCCAAGACTGTATTAGCGAGCGATCTCTAAATCAATTGAAGCAGGAATATTTAAGATGATTAAATCATGTGGATATATAGTAGTAGATTTGTATTAATCATCTAGTGAAACTAGCAGATTTTCAGTAGTACTCTGGGAGCTTCATAAATATGCGACCAGCCATGGCACGCCTCCTAGACACTCCCCCAGCTTTTATAACTGGGGGTAAAGAACAGTATTATTTACAATAGCATCCTTTTTTTGACTTTTATTTTTAGAGTGTTTAGTCCTCTTTAGGATCATTTTTTAAAATTTTCCACACTGAGTATATAAAATTTCTTATTTTGTGTAAATATTTAGCGTTTTGTGATACCTGGCTTGCATGGAAACCTTTTTCCACTTTCTAAAAATGTTAAAGGTTTCTTCCCCTTGTGAATCTTTTCATGTTTTCTCAGAGTACTCTTTTCTGTAAACAAATTTCCACACTCTGTACATTTGAAAGGCTTTTCTCCTTGTGAATCCTTTCATGATTTTTCAGATTACTCTTTTGCGTAAAACTTTTTCCACACCTCTGTACAAGGTGAAAGGCTTTTCTCCTTTGTGACTCTTTTCATGAGTTTTCAGACTACTCTTTTGTATAAAACTTTTTCCACACTCTGTACAAGTGAAAGGTGCTTCCCCTGTGTAGATCTTATTATGAATTTTCATATACTGTAATTGTGTAAAACAATTTCACACTCTGTACAATGTGAAAGGTTTTTCTCCTGTGCTGAATCCTTTCATGAGGGTTTTCAGATAATCCATTCGCGTAAAACTTTTTCCACACTCTGTACATGTGAAAGACTTTACTGCTGAGTGAATTTTTTCATGAGTTTTTAGACAATCCATTCGTGGTAAAACACTTTCCACACTCTGTACATGTGAAAGGGGTTTCTCCTGTGTGATTCCTTTCATGATTTATTTCAGTTTATTCTTTCGTGTAAAACTTTTTCCGACACTTGTACAAGTGAACGGCTTTTCTCCAGTGTGAATACTTTCATGAGTTTTCAGACAATCCATTCGTGTAAAACTTTTTCCACACTCTGTACATGTGAAAGGGGTTTCCCCTGTGTGATTCTCATATGTTGCAGGAGTCTAGATTTTCTTGTGAAACTTTCTCCACATTCAGTACAGGAGAAAGGTTTTCCCCTGTATGCATCCTTCCATGTTTCTGAGTCATTCTTATGTGTGAAACATTTTCACACTCTGCACATTTGAAAGGTCTTTCTCCTCGTGTGAATCCTTTCATGAATTTTTCAGATTACTCTTCGTTTAAAACTTTTTTCCACATTGAGTACAGGTGAATGGTTTCTCCCCTGTGTGGGTCCTTTCATTGTGATATGAGAAAAAACTTCTTTGTGAAACATTTCCACACTCTGCACATTTAAAAGGATTTTTCCCCTGTATGAATACGATGGTGTGCTCGCAAACTTGACCTGTCTGCAAACATTTCCCACATTCTGTACATACGAAAGGTTTTTCTCCTGTATGAATTCTTTTGTGAGATAAGAGATTGGAACTTTGTGTAAACTGTACTCCACACTCTGTACAACTGAATGGTTTTCCCCTGTGTGGGTCCTTTCATGAGCTAAAAGGCCGGTCAGTCATTCGTGTGAGAACATTTGCCCGCACTCAGTACATGATGAGGCTTCTCACCTGTGTGAATTTTGTGGTGTTCTAGGAGCAAGACACCTTCCATCTAAAACTTTTCTCACATTCTGTACATTAAAAGGTTTCTCCTTGGTAGGAATCATTTGCAAGACGTGTATACTTTTCCTTCTTTAAAATGTTTTGAAATCTCAGTTAATGTGTGTGGTTTATCATCTGGGATAATTATTTCACTAGATAAGTTATAAATCTTGTCCACTGTTTTGAAGACTAAATACTCAATGTAAATAAAGATTTCTGCCCAGTTCCTGCCAATTACTATTGTCCTTTAAATAGCTGCTGTGATTTCCCAAGTTTGTGAATTGTCATTAGTGTCTAAGAATTTTGGGAGTTGTGGTATCATTTAGATGCTTCTTGTAGCGAAGGATGGATATGAACTATTCAAAGTGTTTGTCTACGTAAAAAAGAAATGGAAAGAAAAATAAGAATGTTATTTCTTTATAATAACATAAATTATGCTTACCTGATAATTTCCTTTTCTTCCGTTGGAAGAGTCCACAGCTGCATTACGTTTGAGAAATAAAGAACCTGGCCACCAGAAGCAAAGACACCCCAGCCAAAGGCTTAAATAACGCCTCCCACTTCGCTCATCCCCCAGTCATCTCTGCAGAGGAACAAGGAACAGTAGAAGACATACCAGGGTGAAAAACAAAAAGGTGCAAAAAGAATAAAAGAACGCCCCACATTAAAGAAAACGGGTGGGAACTGTGGACTCTTTACAACGAACAAAAGGAAATTATCAGTAAAGCATCATTTATTTAGGCAGCCCATTCTGAGGGGCACCATGCCTGAAACCACTACCCAACAAAAAAAATCTGACTTCATCCGAAGCCAGGAAAACAGGAAGGAAGAGAGGCCAAGGACACTGACCAACAGGTAACCCAGAAGCCTGGCTAGAGACTGCAACAGACTCAGCTGAGCCAACAGTCCCTCCAAGAGACACAGTTGCCCAATAGACATTCCCCAACCACACACCCCTACTAGCAAAGGGACAAGCAAGGAAAACAAACGGGAAACCTGTTTGGTTATCCAAAATCCCAAAAGGGAACCCTTCCGAACCAAACTGAATCCAAGGTCTAGGAAACGGGCAGGAAACCAAAGATGATTACTCTAAACATTGTGTGACGGTTCAGATAGCTAGCTAGCATGCTCCAAAGCCGCTAACAGCTACAGCTGGCAGAAAGGAAAAAACACTTGCCCAACAGCAGGCCAACCCTCAAATCCGCTGAGAACGGAGACAAGCATCTAACTCAGAACACTGAAATGCCTGTAATGACCCACGGAAAAAACACCAGAGTCTAGAAACACGCAGTCATCCAAGATTGACACATAGAAGAAAAATTGCTAGAAGCGAGGAGGGGGTCTAATAGGCCCTAGGTTGCTAAACCTCCACGACAGAGGGCAAACACAGAGGCAAACCAACCCACCGACCTCCCAGAGGTCTCAGGAGAAAACCCTCAACGAGGAACCACAATGCCACCCCCTTAGAGAGCTTCAAGAGCTCAGCCATGGAGCCGTAAAGGTGATCTGTGTGGGCAACCTCCAAACTTCAACAGAGCCCTGCTGCACCCCAATGCAACAATGGCTCAACCGAGCCTACTACAAGCCAGGCCAGTCCAAGCATAGGCCACAGTCTGGAACCGGGGATAGGGAAAACCCCACACTAGCTCAATCCAAGAGCGGAATGAAATGGCATAGCCATGGCGAAGGTCAGAGAAAACCCGAACACCACAGGGAAACCATTGACAGACCGTGGACCAGTAGAACCCAGTCAATCAGAAGAGATTCCAAGTGGAAACAGAGCACCCCAGAGTGAAAACTTCGATAAGGGTACCCCACGTCCTAACCTCAAGAGACAGGAGAACCCTAAACCAGGGACATACTCCTCGCAAGAGGAGACAAGTCCCCCATATAGAAAAGGGGGCCGGAAAGGAGAGAACACCTTCCCACAGGATACAAGTCCACAGTCGTAACTGAGAACCCAATCAAAACTTGTGCTTTGGGACTCAGACACCCAAAGCACACATCAGATCAGAAGCATAAGCTTCAACATGGTTCGAACCACAACCCTCTGCTACAGAACTAAATCCCCTAATGCAAGATGAGGAATCCCCCAGACAATAGCTTGCCGGCACCCATAAAGCACCCTAGCATCAGAAACTACCGCCAACAGGCTAAGAGCCAATAGCTAGGGTAGCAAGAGATGGGCACAGCATTCATCACTGCCCTCTGAGCCACAGAGGGTATCATGAAAAATCTGCCCACAAGCCAGACCCACTCCAAGATTCCTGTCCTGGGGAACCCCAGAGCCCCCTATATCCAACAGGACTGAGTAGTCCAGAAGGGAAAAAGCTGAGACGGAAAGACCTCCCATTCCAGAAGAAACAGTGCTAACCACTAGATCACACCAGTGTGCACTCCTGGAATGCGAAAATGAGGAAGGCCAGAGCCCCAATAGGAACCCTGAATTGACACCTCCCGTCTGATTAAAAAAAAAAAAAATCTCCTGGAGAAAGTCACCATCCCAAGGATACTGGACCACGAGACAAAACTTGTTAATCCCGCCCGAAGGACAAGAAAACCGCCCCTTGTAGAACCCAACACTCCAAAGAGCCAACGGACAAACCAAACAAGGACCCGAGAAGCCCCTAGACGATCAGTAACAAGGGGAGAACTCAAGAAAAAGAAACTTGAGCAAACAGGCAAAGTCTCCACCTCACCTCCAGAACCAGAGGAACAAAAGCAGAAGGCACGAAGCCCAGGGAGACCACATTGCCCAATGTACCAACAAAGTGCAACTCCCAATGGGGACCAGGTTCCCTAAGGAACCTGGGGGACGAATGATAATGAAAACACTCAGAAGAGAACCTTATCAGGAACCAGTCGAAGGACAGCAGCTGAGCCTTAAAAAGGCCAAAAAAAACCCTGAAAGGCAGCTATGCCCCCAAACCTCCCATGAGAGGGGAGAAAACTCTAGCCCCCAAAAAGGGCAAGAGAGAAACGAAGCGCAACTCAGTCACCAGGATGAAGGCTGAACAAGGACTGACAATCCTACCTTTCATATGGAAAATCCTCATTATAAATGCTGTTGCTGAGTTTGTAAAAACAAATGAAAAATAAATGCAAATAATAAATGAACACTCAGCATCCCACTGGACCAGCCAGGTAGCAGAGGTGCCACATGTCAGAGAAGCTTCTAGACAGAAGATCTGAATCCCAGCAGGACCAGCCACAACCGGGGTCATAACGGTCAAGTTGCCTAAAATCTCCCTCAGAGGGAAGGCAGAACAGATAAACATAGGACCAACGTGTCCCTAAACAAACTTCCATAGAAGTAACCAGATCAATCGATCCCAGAAGTTCCCAAAGGAAAACACATAATCGAAAATAAAATATATCTAAAACGGATAAAAAGAAAATACAAGGCAACCCATAGGTTAACGCCCAGGAAGAATCAGGCCTTCCCACAGGACCAGCCAAATGGAACCCTGATCTCCCAAAAAAAACTAACTGGGAAAGATCTCAATAATTAGATTACTTTGTCCCCTTAAGTCTAGTGAGGTGAGCCATTCGAAATAGAAGACTGCGGATTCCCGTATACATTAAGGATAGGATCATCCAATAACTGGAAAACATGTCTAAGCAAAACACGTAAATGCGCAATTCTATAGCGAAAGGCACAACACTCAGGAACAGCCACATCCGCAGAGAACTGTATAGGCCCTCCCAAGGCCTGGAGACCTGGGACAAAAGGGCACGAGCACAATCGTAAATAAACATCTGGACTTTACAGGTGAATAATCGCCAAAAGAATGTGAAAGCGAAAACGTGCTGCAACCTCCGGGGGATATAAGCCACTCTGAAAGGAGGGAAAAACATTATCTTGGTTACCCGCATGTGTAGTAGTAGGATGCGGTAGGGAACTCGCCTCTCGAGGGACAGGACCCCCAGAGGCGGATGGCTCAGCAGACCCTTGGTTCCGAGCCAGAGGAACCAGACGCTCTAAGATGGCATAACGGACAAAACTGATTGACCTGAGTCAACGGGGCCAAGACGCATTCTTCACAGGATGAAGAATCCAAATTTAGAACTGTTTCAGCATCAGAATCCTCCATAACTGGATAGATAAATCGGAAAAAAAGGCTATATAAAAAAATCTAACGGCACCTGACACCCACAATGGCTGGGGCACTCACCACCTCTTATGACCAGATACCAGCGGACCAGAATTTCTTTGTCGCCACACTGTCAGGAATGCGGAAATGAAAAACTGGTGAACCGTATTAGTAAAAAAAAAGCACGCCAAACCATAAGGTTGTGTCACTTCCAAGGCCCCTATGTTCCAGCCATAAGCCTAATACTACACATCAGCAGGTTGAATCACATAAGAAACATGATTACCCCCCTCCCGTTCACTAAACCCCCTAAGGAGGTATTAACCCTTAATTCCAAGATCCTAAAAAAGGTGCGTTACTGAGACCCTTGAATTCTTACATTTAAATCCCGCCAGAGATTGCACGGGAAACGCAATGATCACAGTACATTTTCAGCAGTAAAATGAAACGATCTTACCAGAATCTATGCCGTGAAACAGGAACACGGCCCTTCAAGTGTGATGGATAGTAGCTTTGCCTCCGACATGGACTTGAGAGAAGAAAGCAGGCAGCGAAGCGAAGTTAGTCAACGCCGATTGCTGGTGGAGCTGTTAATATGAGTCGGAATGGTTTCGCAGAAAAACTCTCCCTGCATCTCCGGACTCTAACTTTCATCCAGGCTCTCACTGAGAGGCTGACAAGACTACTTAAAACTCCTGTCCCATTCCAAAGAGTACTACCCTCCATAAGAGACTAAAACTTTTAACACTTCTCTGCCAACCTCCTGGGACGAAAGGCAAAGAATGACTGGGGCATGAGGGAAGTGGGAGGAGTATTTAAGCCTTTGGCTGGGGTGTCTTTGCCTCCTCCTGGTGGCCAGGTTCTTATTTCCCAAAAGTAATGAATGCAGCTGTGGACTCTTTCCAATTAGGAAGAAAATAAGCCATCTTAATATCATATTCATTTACCTGTAAATCACAAATTATAAAAGGGCAAAGAATGTACACATTGCTACATCATAATAAACTAAAACACTGATTACTGATGGAAAAAAAATGTATAGGGCCCACCATTAAACAAAGTGATGGGGTGAATAATATTCTCAGCCAGAGAACAAGTATAACTATTCTGGGCAAGAGAGGTGGCATCCACTATTCTGATTTAACAATGTACAAGCAAGTGCACATACAGCCGTACCTGGCTCATGCTAAACCAGTTGGCTGAGAATATGATGTCATAATAATAATAATATTATTATTGTTATTATTAAGTGTGACATGTTTTGAGAGGGTTAGAAGCAGTGATCTTTATGATACTTCTTAGCATTCAGCTGTGGTTGTTTAAATGTATATAAACAGACAAAAACTTTATTAGTTTAATAATAATCACTGCAAAATTAAAGAACAAATCAGTGGTGGTTCTGGGGTGGGGAACACTGGGGGATATGTGGGTGTTCCACACATGGGAACAAGGTAGGCATAAGTGTAGTTATGGATGTTCCATGAGCAAGGTCAGGGCAAGGAAAGATGGAGTTGCAGTTGTTCTGAGTACAGAATCAGGTCTGGGTGAGGTTAGGCAGTTGTTGGACATGATCTGTCTAAAAAAGACAGGGGGGGGGGGAGTAGTATTTTTTACTCTCCTCCAATGGGGGTTGCTCCTTCTTTAAAACTGTCACTGACACAAAAGTTCTTAAAAAAAAGATGCAGATATAAATATAATAGTTTATATTTGTTTATTGAGTGATCTATTCTATTTTCCCAGTAATTAAAGTCAGCATAATATCTATTTTACTCACCTAACACACATGAGTTCATGCTGATAACAGGCTCTAAGGTCTGTGCTTGGGAAGAAGGTTCCCTTATTCACTCCAGTTACATCAATACCTGATATCTCTCAGTGCTCTGGCCGTGTCTGTAAAAAGTATATTAAATTGTTTAAAGAGATAATAATTAATGGTTCTGATCTGTACGTATAGTATAATTAAAGGCACACATAACAATTCATGTGATACATATTAGTTGAGTCAGCTGTTTAGGTTATTACATATGTTATCCTGATTCACCACAAGCATTTAGTGCAGTTAGCTCTGTGGGTGCTATAATGGCCCCTTAAATATTAATCTTCCAGATCTACACAACACAATGGTAGAAAATGTATTTTAAAGTGATTGTGAAGTTTAACGAATTAAAGAGTATCTATAAGTACTCAAAAAAAAAACTTTACAATAATGATTATTTTTAAAAATACTTACCTTTCTTTACTTACCTTTGCTTTCTGGAAAACAGACCGGCGATCCTCAACCCGCATCTCCTGCTGTAATTAGCAGATCGATAAAAAAATCTGGCTTCCTCCAATCGTTGTGTGCCCCCTTTGGAGTCCAGCTCATGGGGCAACACAAAGATTGGAGGCAGCCAGATTCATCATCAATATGCTAAATACAGCAGGAGGATCGCTAGTCTGCTTTCCAGAAAGCAAAAAGGTGACTATTTTAAAAAATAAGAGTCATTGTAAAGTTAAATAATAAAGTGCCCCTGTTTTTAGGAGTATTTTTAGATACCGGGTTTTAAATTTGTTAAACTTTACAATCACTTTAAGTGGGGGCCATATCACAACTTTACAAATATATTATATTTTCTGTTATTTATATTTAACAATATTTTCTCCTGAAAACAAATGTTAAATACAACTTTAATTGGATACTGCAGCATTGGTATTGTACTTCCTACTAATCTCACTGTCACACATTTTGTATTTAAGTATGCCAAAAGAACAGCAGCACTCCAATCCGGTAAAACTTAATCACAAGTTTATTGCAGCATTAGCAAACAGCAGCAGCGTTTCGGAACAAAAATGTCCTTATTCATGCTATGCATACATCATTTCCTTTCCACCTTTTAAACCCTCAGTGAACACACCCCTTAGTTAATTAACCGATTACATATATCACATATTTGTATACATTTTCAAAAACAAAGTGTGAACACTAATCTATATTAAAATAAACTAACAGACATGGAGGAATTATCACATATCAGGAATGTTTCTCACAAGAATACTGAAAGATCATAATCCTTATTAATACCTATTGGCATTAAACAGTTTAAATGGGAAATTCAAAAGGATTCTCTGCATTTCAAATACTGCTCTTTATACCTCCCCCCCCCCCCGCATAAAAGGGGAAACATGTTCTATTATTTGAAACATTAGCTGGCTTATAATATGGCCAGCCTGCATAAAGTGTGTAGCTACAGGGGATTTGATATTATTTCTTCTACTATTTGATTTATGTTTGGTTATTCTATCTTGCACCCTATGGGTCATTTCTCTGATATAGATAAGCCCACATGGACATTTTAGCAGATAAATAGCATACTGAGTGTTACATGTATAATAGCCTTTAATCAAAAATGTACGGCCTGTTTGAGGATGTACAAAAATAGATCATTTGATCATGCTATTACAATGGGAGCAACCTAAGTAAGGATAACACCCATTATTCTCCTATATATATGCCTGTTTCTTCCTGTTTGTTGAGTTAATATCTGCTTTAACCAAAACATCTCTCAAATTAATACCCATTTTATATGCAGGTATTGGAAAATCCTGAAATTCCAGAACATTAGGATTACAATTCTTTAGTACGTACCAATGTCTACTAATAATTCTCTGGATTTAAAAACTCATTTAATTATATTTAGATACAAGCAGCACATCTCTTGGGATGTCTAAAACATTCTTAATTTCTTGTTCAATCAATTCTCCCTTATATCCTCTCTCCAAAAAGAGATTACCTATTTCTTTGAATCTTTGTTTGCTTCTTTTGTCATCTGACACTATGCGGCGAACCCGCATCAGCTGACTCTTAGGCAGGGAATTAAGGACTGAGGATGGACACTGCTGGCTAACAAAAGATCATTTCCATCAGTGCTATTCTTATAATGATCAACCTTAATCCTTCCATTCTCTTTTACAACCAAGGTGTCTAGAAAGGCCAAACTTTCCTCACTATAAACCAAACTAAATCTGATCCTAGAAGTAGCACCATTCAATGTATCCACAAATGTAGTATATATACTATTTTTTCTTCATAAACATTCATGAATATATTGGCATATGTAGGGGCGACATTGGAGCCCATTGCCGTACCCTGCAGTTGCTAATAGAACTGATCTTGGAATAGAAAATAATTGCACCTCAGTATTATATCAATCAATTTAATGATGAATTTTTCTTTCATCATCAGTATATAGCTTTGAACCTGCAATTATCCTATTCACAGCCCCACACCCCCATCATGACAAAGGGATGTGCAGAGACTGGAGACATCCAAGCTGTACAAAATACATTTATTTAGAGGGCCAGAAATTTCCTCCAATTTATTAAAAAAAATCCCCAGTATCCCTAATATAGGATTGGGACTCCAACACAAACTTCCTGAGTAAACGGTCTTGGTACATATTCAAGAACAAACAATCCACACCGACCACAATTGGGTGTCCAGGGGGTTCTTTTAAAATGTTTATGCACTTTTGGCAATATGTACATGACTGGTGAACTAGATGTTTACTAATCAAAAATTATTTTTCTTCCTCTCCAATAATGCCCTGTTTAACTGCTATATTAATGCAAGAATTGATTTATTTTTGAATTTCAAAAACAGGATTAAACATAATGGTCTGATAAACATCTCTATTTGATAATTGACAGTTAATCTCAGAAACATAATATTCCTTACTTTGGATTACTGTGGCTCCGACCTTATCGGCTGATTTTATCACTATCTGATCATTATTTTTAATTTTCAATAGACCTTCCTTTTCATCTTTAGAAAAATTCACAATCTTCTGTCTAGATGTTACCTCTGTATTTATATATTTTTTGCCTAATTTGTTGATGTCATAATACACTAAAGACATAAAAGTATCAATGCTTTTGTCATAGTATTGTGGAATAAACGTTTTCTTTACTTTTAATTGAAAAGTATTCAATTTCAACAATTGTTTGGTTGCTCCCATTGTAATAGCATGATCAAAGGATCTGTTTTTGTACATCCTCACAGAAAGGTTTTAGAAGACAGCACCTCAATATCTTTGTCTTGTGGGGCACGGAACCCAGGATCTGCCTTGTCTTGCAGGTACTCCAACAAACAAAGATTGTTCCAGCCACCAACTATTTTAAAAGACCTTTATTCTTTCATTTAGGGTCCAAGCAAAAAACTACAATGTTTCAGGCCTGCTATAGGCCCTTAGTCATGTATACTTTAAAACATACAGGTTCATCATTTATATACCCTACACCTGTTCACATGTGATCATTTCATTTCATAACAGTGCCATCTTGTGGACAACAAAGATATATACATTCCTAGTTGTACTAAATATCTTTACTGGTCACATAAGAAAATCTCAAGAAAAGTTACAAATTAAAGATAAAACCATATGTACAGAATTTAAAATTGAAGAAATATTGCACATATGTATAATACAATTTATTACAGACACAATATATATCTTATAGACATGGATCCATGGTACATAAAAGTGTATTTAAGACAGTTTAAAATAATTCGAAATTATAAAATGTAGAATGTATAGGGTTAAAAATCAAGGGGATTGGACCCTCCAAAGGCAGAGTGTCCCCAAGGTTGTGTGTAAGAAAGGTGGACTTCGTTTAAAATGTACTACCCTCTACTCCCTATGGTGATATGGAGGCTGGTAAAACAATTTACATAAATAAACAGTTAAAACAGATTGGTGGAATGGTGTCCACAAATTTGGAGAATACAATTTAAACAAAAAGAATACGGCTCAACAAAATATCCTATGTGGACAGAATCTTATACGGATAAATATGGGACTTAACACTAAATCATATGTAAACAAAAACCATATGTGAAACGATATGCAGTGAAGAGAATAAAAATAAAAATAAAAAACGATCAAAAAATGTGATCAAAAATAGACTAGTGTGTACACATCTAGTAAAAAATGTGGTATCAGAAAAAATGTGGTATCAAAAATCATAAATGTGATGTGATCTCAAAATTAGAAAAGAAAATCACATACCATAAAAATGTGTAGTAAAAAATGTGAATCGATACACACTTAATCAACAATAATAACTAAGTTAGGGGCAGTGAACAAATAGTTGAACTTGGATGATAAACAAATGTTGGGGATACATTCAAAAAGTAATACAAAATGGTTATACAAAATAGTGATAACGTTGTTATAATCCTGAAATCTATATATCCTGAAAAGAGTCCATATAAAATGTCTCTTGTCCTCCAATGGGTCCTAATAATCCAATCTGAAGACAGTTCAAATGCCTCAGTTCCAAGGCAATAAAAACAATAAAAAATGACAATAAAAAGGGGCAATAGAAAAGCTGGGAAGTCCTCAAAACCTAGGAATAAAGAAACATAACATAGTATAATACTGGTAAAAGTATAAATAAATCAAGAAATATAGCTCACCATATAATTGTCAACGCGTTTCGGCCCACAGCTTGGGCCTTTCTCAAGACTAGTATATGGTATGGGATAGGTGAGCAGGGTCTTTTATATCTATGTATGGCCAATTAGATTTCACTTCGAATTGCGCAAAAAAATTACCGCAATGACACCGGAAGTGGTTACACCGGAAGTGTCTACATGTTGGCGGATCTGTGTCCATGTTTATTAGCAAATATCTTTCGTATCAATGAGTGTTTAATCTGTTATGGCCAAAGTTGTCAGCAAGATATCCTTTTGTGATCTTACCCAAACGTCTCTAGTGACTTTTATCATCCCAGTGAGTCTATTTAGGACATACCGGAAATTCCGCTAAACCGGATGTTTATTTGTCCTCTGTTCCAAACCGGAAGACAAATTGCTTGAAACCGGAAGTTTTGGTTTCTCTACTTCCGGTTCCGGAATTTTACATCAAACCGGAAGTTGGGATGTGTTAAACCGGAATTCTGGCCAACATACTGGAGACCGCAGCTACACTGCACTACGTAGATAACTCCCTTGTTGCTGCATCTGATCAAATCTCTGATAGTGTGTTTCAAACCAAGAAACACACTATCAGAGATTTGATCAGATGCAGCAACAAGGGAGTTATCTACGTAGTGCAGTGCAGCTGCGGTCTCCAGTATGTTGGCCAGACTTCGAGGTGCCTTAAAGACAGGATTCGGGAACATCTATTACAAATTGAACATGGCAGCACAGAAACGGCACTATATAGGCACTTTGCGCTTCAACATAAAGGCAACATGAAAGATCTCAGCTTCTATGGGATCCAAAAAGTGAAACCCAACTGGAGGGGAGGAGACTATGAGAAGCAACTCCTGATATCAGAGTCAAGATGGATCTTCGAGTTAGACTGCCTGTTCCAAGAGGTTTAAACAACAAGGAGGATCTTTCCCACCTATTGAACCTGAAATAACTGCTATTCACAATCCTTCCAATTTTAAGGCCATTAGGAGAAGACACTCTGATGGTCAGGACACTCTACCTGTACATCAAGTTAAGTGCACTATGTAGGTGCAACTGAGGACAAATGTAACCCAAGAATCAGTGCCATCAACCTAAAGATAGCCTATGGACTCCAGTATATGCGTAACATTCATCACCGCATATAACTCACTATAAGAAGCACATCACACAAAGATATGATTCAGCCTCTTTTGAATAATCCAGGAATGTACAGTCTGAACGATAGAACTCCCTCTCACACACTTCTGCAAAAGGATTATAGAAGTTTTTAAATATTGACTATTTCAGTCATCTAGTATCTTGTATTCGACACTCCCCTTAGACTATCTGGTCTTCAGATTTTCCATATCTGATATATGTCCATTTCATTTCCCCGTATCCCAAGAAAAAGTTATAACTGTGATAACAGAACATAAGAAAGAGCCCCTAACAATCACTGATATTTAACACAATTTTTAAGGATTACTTATACATACTACCCAAGTATGTGAGCGATTTATTCACTCTAACATTAACTTACACGTCATAGAAATAACCATTTTATGATGGACACTAGGCATTTTATAATATACATCTTATCGCAATTTAGTTGGCCATTTTATTAGGCATTTTATAATATACATCTTATCGCAATTGAGTTGCCCAATCGAAAATATTCAAATCCCTGAGTGAGGACATAGCAAAACATAGACTTCTGGTTTAACACATCCCAACTTCCGGTTTGATGTAAAATTCCGGAACCGGAAGTAGAGAAACCAAAACTTCCGGTTTGGAACAGAGGACAAATAAACATCCGGTTTAGCGGAATTTCCGGTATGTCCTAAATAGACTCACTGGGATGATAAAAGTCACTAGAGACGTTTGGGTAAGATCACAAAAGGATATCTTGCTGACAACTTTGGCCATAACAGATTAAACACTCATTGATACGAAAGATATTTGCTAATAAACATGGACACATATCCGCCAACATGTAGACACTTCCGGTGTAACCACTTCCGGGTGTCATTGCGGTAATTTTTGGCGCAATTCGAAGTGAAATCTAATTGGCCATACATAGATATAAAAGACCCTGCTCACCTATCCCATACCATATACTAGTCTTGAGAAAGGCCCAAGCTGTGGGCCGAAACGCGTTGACAATTATATGGTGAGCTATATTTCTTGATTTATTTATACTTTTAACAGTATTATACTATGTTATGTTTCTTTATTCCTAGGTTTTGAGGACTTCCCAGCTTTTCTATTGCCCCTTTTTATTGTCATTTTTTATTGTTTTTATTGCCTTGGAACTGAGGCATTTGAACTGTCTTCAGATTGGATTATTAGGACCCATTGGAGGACAAGAGACATTTTATATGGACTCTTTTCAGGATATATAGATTTCAGGATTATAACAACGTTATCACTATTTTGTATAACCATTTTGTATTACTTTTTGAATGTATCCCCAACATTTGTTTATCATCCAAGTTCAACTATTTGTTCACTGCCCCTAACTTAGTTATTATTGTTGATTAAGTGTCTATCGATTCACATTTTTTACTACACATTTTTATGGTATGTGATTTTCTTTTTCTAATTTTGAGATCACATCACATTTATGATTTTTGATACCCACATTTTTTCTGATACCACATTTTTTACTAGATGTGTACACACTAGTCTATTTTTGATCACATTTTTTGATCGTTTTTGATTTTGATTTTTACTTTTATTCTCTTCACTGCATATCGTTTCACATATGGTTTTTGTTTACATATGATTTAGTGTTAAGTCCCATATTTATCCATATAAGATTCTGTCCACATAGGATATTTTGTTGAGCCGTATTCTTTTTTGTTTAAATTGTATTCTCCAAATTTGTGGACACCATTCCACCAATCTGTTTTAACTGTTTAATTTATCTAAATTGTTTTACCAGCCTCCATATCACCATAGGGAGTAGAGGGTAGTACATTTTAACGAAGTCCACCTTTCTTACACACAACCTTGGGGACACTCTGCCTTTGGAGGGTCCAATCCCCTTGATTTTTAACCCTATACATTCTACATTTTATAATTTTGAATTATTTTAAACTGTCTTAAATACACTTTTATGTACCATGGATCCATGTCTATAAGATATATATTGTGTCTGTAATAAATTGTATTATACTATATATATCACATTCTTTCCCTAGTTGTCTTACTATCACATAAGCATCTACATCCTACATTAAGAAATAAACCCCTACCATAAGGGTTTTTATCGCTCTAGTGTGAATACACTATTCACACACACACCAGACCTTGACTTAACTGGCGCTCCTCTCTAAAACCTTTCTTAATAATACCAGGACATGCTAATGTGTGCTGGTAATAAAGTTTACAGCACTGCGAATGCTGGGAAGCATTTTACTCACGAGTTTGCACTTCTATAGGCTCACAGAACCTTGTGCAGTGCAGAGGTAAGTAGCGCAGTATGTATATATGTATATTAAAATTATATATATATATATATATATATATATATATATATATATATATATATATATATATATATATATTCTGGCTCATTGGGTTGATACTCTTAATAAACTTGAAACCACCATACGTTTTAAGTTTGCTTATAGCAGTGAGACAATACCATTTCTAGATCTGAATATTAACAAATATTGCTTATAGCAGTGAGACAATACCATTTCTAGATCTGAATATTAACAAATATTTTGATAGTGATGGGTACAAGTTCACTACTTCCTTATATTCTAAGCCAACAGATAAGAATTCATTATTACTTTCCACTAGTTTTCACCCTGAACATCAGAAAAGGGGTGTGATCTCCTCTCAGCTTATGAGAGTAGCACGCAACAACACACTTGCTGATACCAGGAGTGCCCAAGAAGAAGATATGAAGTTCAAATTAAAACAGCGAGGATACAGAACTAGGGACATTGAAAAGACTCATGTTGAAATGTCACAATATGATCAGATGACACTGTTACGACCACAAGATAAACTAACTAGTATGGACAACATGAAGAGCAAAATCAACTTTGTTACAACATTTACTCCTTTACATAAAACACTGGAGAGATCTGTGAAAGAAAACTGGGACATTGTAACATCCGACAAATCCCTCCCATTTACACGAATGGAAGCTTCTCGTATTGTCTACAGAAAAGCATCTAACTTGAAAGACATTCTGGTACATAATGATCCAGTTAAGTGCTATGAGAAAGGCACCTGGATGGATGGTAAAAAGAAGTTAGGATGCTATAAATGTGGAGACTGTACTACATGCAATAGCATGCTTACTGGGGCTCACTTCCATCATCCCCGTACAGGAAAGAAGTACAAAATCTTCCCAGATTGTCTTGTACCAGCACCTATGTGATCTACATATTGATGTGTCCGTGCTCCCTTGTTTACATTGGCAAAACCTCAACCACCTTCCGAGAGAGGATGGCGAACCATCGTCATGCCATAAGAGCGGCGATTGACAAGAAAGTATCAGACCAACCTGTGGCCAGACATTTTTTTCAAGCTGGGCATACGGCTGCCAACTTGAGGACTATGTTAATTGATCATGTGCCTCCCCCGAGGAGACGGGGTGTTAGGCAGAAAAAACTTCAAGTGGAAACATCCTGGATCTATCGATCCTGTGATACTGTGACCCCTAGAGGGCTGAATATACAATTGTATTATAATCTATTCATATAATGGATGCTGCTATGATTTGTCAATCTAGGTAGCCTCTGATATTTGGAAAGTAATGTAGTCTGATACTATCTGTCATTCAAATTACAGTTGTTGTATGCTTTATAAAAAATTCCTGGATTACCTAAATTAGTGAGTGTGTTGCTGCCTGCAATATAATTTTCTACCATGCTGCAATGAGATTTGAAAGCACATAGAATACATATATAGTCAGGATCATTAGAGGGACTCTCGTGTTTTTTAACATTTTTATTATTAAAAGGACTCCTTATGCTAGATCATATATAGAATCTAGACATATTGGTGCTGTGTATTTGTTATTTTATATATAATAAAAGGAGACTTCCTGATGCTGCTGGGGTGATGCCGACTATGAACGCTACTGTGAAAGAATTCAATAGTGACGTATGGATACTATCGTCACTGGTAGGCACAGCTATGCAAATTAGCCATGCGCTCGTATGAGGACTGACGAGGTAGTGACGATGCGTGTTGTGGGCGGCACCTCACTAGCACCGGAAGCCTCATTTGCACTGAAGGGTATATTAGGTGAGTGGCTGTGTGAGTTCCATAGAGGTTATCGGGACACAGGTTTTTCTTTACCCATTGAGAAAGGTGCCAGTTTGGTACCGAAACGTTTGGGACTATGTTATCATGCTGATACTGATGTGAAGAATATTAAAATTTGAAACTGCTTATGAAGACCGGTGAGTGCAGCGCTTTATTCTCCTTGTGGGATAAATTGTTATCTTTGTATACTTCATGCAGCACTCCGGCAGATGTGGTCTTGTAGCAGTGAGTGCACCTGATCTGGATGTTTAATATATATATATATATATATATATATTATATATATATATATATATATACACATAATATATATATATATATATATATATATAATATATATATATATATATATATATACACACATATACATATACAAGCATAAGGCTATCCTACATAGTAATTACTGCCGAGTATAAGCATAAGGCTATTCTACATACTAATTACTGCCTAGTATAAGCATAAGACTATCCTACATACTAATTACTGCCTAGTATAAGCATAAAGCTATCCTACGTACTAATTACTGCCTAGTATAAGCATTGGGCTATCCTACATACTAATTACTGCCTAGTATAAGCATAAGGCTATCCTACATACTATATACTGCCTATTATAAACATAAGGCTATCCTACTTTCTAATTACTGTCTGGGATAAGCATATGGCTATCCTACGTACTAATTACTGCCTAGTATAAGCATAAGGCTATCCTAAGTACTAATTACTGTCTAATATAAGCATTTGGGGCTATCCTACATACCAATTACTGCCTAGTATAAGCATAAGGCTATCCTACATACTAATTACTGCCTAGTATAAGCATAAGGCTATCCTACGTAAATTACTGCCTAGTATAAGCATAAAGCTATCCTACATACTAATTACTGTCTAGAATAAGTATAAGGCTATCCTACGTACTAATTACTGCCTATTATATAGCATAAGGCTCTCCTACGTACTAATTACTGCTTGGGACAAGCATAAGGCTATCCTACATACTATATACCTGCCTATTATAAGCATAAGGCTATCCTACATTCTAATTACTGTCTGGGATAAGCATACGGCTATCCTATGTACTAATTACTGCCTAGTATAAGCATAAGGCTATCCTGCATACTAATTACTGCCTAGTATCAGCATAAGGCTATCCTACATACTAATTACTGCCTAGTATAAGCATAAGGCTATCCTACATACTAATTACTGCCTAGTATAAGCATAAGGGCTATCCTACGTAAATTACCGCCTCGTATAAGCATAAAGGCTATCCTACGTACCTATTACTGCCTAGTCTACATACTAATTACTGCCTTAGTACATATTAGTACATATATAAATAACTAAAATATAATTTAATTATTTATTTTGTCCCCTTTTCCTGTAATTCCATTCTGAAATTGTGAGCTTTTCAGTTGCTGTTAGAAATAGAAGTGCAGAACCACTGTTATATTCCACACGAGCCATTGGCTGCACACTCTAGTGGACCTATTTATAACTGTCCCTAATTGGCCACAGCAGAGAAGGTAACCTATGTTACAACATGGCAGCTACCTTTTCTTCTGTTAAGTGTGATCAGTCCACGGGTCATCATTACTTCTGGGATATTACTCCTCCCCAACAGGAAGTGCAAGAGGATTCACCCAGCAGAGCTGCATATAGCTCCTCCCCTCTACGTCACTCCCAGTCATTCTCTTGCACCCAACGACTAGATAGGATGTGTGAGAGGACTATGGTGATTATACTTAGTTTTATATCTTCAATCAAAAGTTTGTTATTTTAAAATAGCACCGGAGTGTGTTATTACCTCTCTGGCAGAGTTTGAAGAAGAATCTACCAGAGTTTTGCTATGATTTTAGCCGGAGTAGTTAAGATCATATTGCTGTTCTCGGCCATCTGAGGAGTGAGGTAAACTTCAGATCAGGGGACAGCGGGCAGATGAATCTGCATAGAGGTATGTAGCAGTTTTTATTTTCTGACAATGGAATTGATGAGAAAATCCTGCCATAACCGATATAATGTCATGTATGTATACTTTACACTTCAGTATTCTGGGGAATGGTACTTCACTAGAATTACACTGTAAGAAATACATAAAGCTGTTTAATAACTAGAGATTATGTTTAACGTTTTTGCTGGAATGTAAAATCGTTTTCATTTGCTGAGGTACTGAGTGAATAAATGTTTGGGCACTATTTTTCCACTTGGCAGTTGCTTATCTGTTTTTCTGACAGTTTCTGTTCTCCCTCACTGCTGTGTGTGAGGGGGAGGGGCCGTTTTTTGGCGCTTTTACTATGCATCAAATATTTCAGTCAGCAACTCATTGTATTCCCTGCATGATCCGGTTCATCTCTACAGAGCTCAGGGGTCTTCAAAACTTATTTTGAGGGAGGTAATTTCTCTCAGCAGAGCTGTGAGAATTATAGTTTGACTGAGATAAAAAACGTTTATTCTGTAATTTGTTTCCTGCTTTCAGAATTTGTTATCTTTGCTAATGGGATTAAACCTTTGCTAAAGTTGTGTTGTTTACAAGGATTGAGGCTATAACTGTTTCAATTTATTAATTTTCAACTGTCATAGATCTTCTGTGCTTCTTAAAGGCACAGTACGTTTTAATATTATTCTAATTGAATTGTATTTCCAAGTTGCAAGTTTATTTGCTAGTGTGTTAAACATGTCTGATTCAGAGGATGATACCTGTGTCATTTGTTGCAATGCCAAAGTGGAGCCCAATAGAAATTTATGTACTAACTGTATTGATGCTACTTTAAATAAAAGTCAATCTGTACAAATTGAACAAATTTCACCAAACAACGAGGGGAGAGTTATGCGACTAACTCGCCTCACGTGTCAGTACCTACATCTCCCGCTCAGAGGGAGGTGCGTGATATTGTAGCGCCGAGTACATCTGGGCGGCCATTACAAATCACATTACAGGATATGGCTACTGTTATGACTGAGGTTTTTGGCTAAATTACCAGAACTAAGAGGTAAGCGTGATCACTCTGGGGTGAGAACAGAGTGCGCTGATAATATTAGGGCCATGTCAGACACTGCGTCACAGGTGGCAGAACATGAGGACGGAGAACTTCATTCTGTGGGTGACGGTTCTGATCCAAACAGACTGGATTCAGATATTTCAAATTTTAAATTTAAACTGGAAAACCTCCGTGTATTACTAGGGGAGGTGTTAGCGGCTCTGAATGATTGTAACACAGTTGCAATACCAGAGAAAATGTGTAGGTTGGATAAATATTTTGCGGTACCGACGAGTACTGAGGTTTTTTCCTATACCTAAGAGACTTACTGAAATTGTTACTAAGGAGTGGGATAGACCCGGTGTGCCGTTCTCACCCCCTCCGATATTTAGAAAAATGTTTCCAATAGACGCCACCACAAGGGACTTATGGCAAACGGTCCCTAAGGTGGAGGGAGCAGTTTCTACCTTAGCTAAGCGTACCACTATCCCGGTGGAGGATAGCTGTGCTTTTTCAGATCCAATGGATAAAAAGTTAGAGGGTTACCTTAAGAAAATGTTTGTTCAACAAGGTTTTATATTGCAACCCCTTGCATGCATTGCGCCGATCACGGCTGCAGCGGCATTCTGGATTGAGTCTCTGGAAGAGAACATTGGTTCAGCTACTCTGGACGACATTACGGACAGGCTTAGAGTCCTTAAACTAGCTAATTCATTCATTTCGGAGGCCCGTAGTACATCTTACTAAACTTACGGTGAAGAATTCAGGATTCGCCATTCAGGCACGCAGGGCCGCTGTGGCTAAAATCCTGGTCAGCTGATGTTACTACTAAGACTAAATTGCTTAATATACCTTTCAAAGGGCAGACCTTATTCGGGCCCGGGTTGAAAGAGATTATCGCTGACATTACAGGAGGTTAAAGGCCATGCCCTGCCTCAGGACAAAGCCAAAGCCAAGACTAGACAGTCTAATTTTCGTTCCTTTCGTAATTTCAAAACAGGAGCAGCATCAACTTCCTCTGCACCAAAACAGGAAGGAGCTGTTGCTCGCTACAGACAAGGCTGAGAAACCTAAACAGTCCTGGAACAAGGGCAAGCAGACTAGGAAACCTGCTGCTGCCCCTAAAACAGCATGAATTGTGGGCCCCCGATCCGGGATCGGATCTAGTGGGGGGCAGACTTTCTCTCTTCGCCCAGGCTTGGGCAAGAGATGTTCAGGATCCCTGGGCGCTAGAGATAATATCTCAGGGATACCTTCTGGACTTCAAATACTCTCCTCCAAGAGAGAGATTTCATCTGTCAAGATTGTCAACAATCCAGACAAAGAAAGAGGCGTTTCTACGCTGCGTACAAGAGCTCTTGTTAATGGGAGTAATCCATCCAGTTCCACGATCGGAACAGGGACAGGGGTTTTACTCAAATCTGTTTGTGGTTCCCAAAAAAGAGGGAACTTTCAGACCAATCCTGGACTTAAAGATCCTAAACAAATTCCTAAGAGTTCCATCGTTCAAGATGGAGACTATTCGGACAATTTTACCTATGATCCAAGAGGGTCAATACATGACCACTGTAGATTTAAAAGATGCTTACCTTCACATACCGATTCACAAAGATCATTATCGGTACCTAAGGTTTGCCTTCCTAGACAGGCATTACAGTTTGTGGCTCTTCCATTCGGATTGGCTACAGCTCCAAGAATCTTCACAAAGGTTCTGGGTGCTCTTCTGGCCGGTACTAAGACCGCGGGGAATCTCGGTAGCTCCATACCTAGACGACATTCTGATACAAGCTTCAAGCTTTCAAACTGCCAAGTCTCATACAGAGTTAGTGCTGGCATTTCTAAGGTCACATGGATGGAAGGTGAACGAAAAGAAAAGTTCACTCGTTCCACTCACAAGAGTTCCCTTCCTGGGGACTCTTATAGATTCTGTAGAAATGAAGATTTACCTGACAGAGGACAGGCTAACAAGACTTCAAAGTGCTTGCCGCACCCTTCATTCCATTCAACACCCGTCAGTGGCTCAATGCATGGAGGTAATCGGCTTAATGGTAGCGGCAATGGACATAGTACCCTTTGCACGCTTACACCTCAGACCACTGCAACTGTGCATGCTAAGTCAGTGGAATGGGGATTACTCAGACTTATCCCCTTCTCTGAATCTGGATCAAGAGACCAGAAATTCTCTTCTATGGTGGCTTTCTCGGCCACATCTGTCCAGGGGGATGCCATTCAGCAGACCAGACTGGACAATTGTAACAACAGACGCCAGCCTTCTAGGTTGGGGTGCCGTCTGGAATTCTCTGAAGGCTCAGGGACAATGGAGTCAGGAGGAGAGTCTCCTGCCCTATAAACATTCTGGAATTGAGAGCAGTTCTCAATGCCCTCCTGGCTTGGCCCCAGTTGACAACTCGGGGGTTCATCAGGTTTCAGTCGGACAACATCACGACTGTAGCTTACATCAACCATCAGGGAGGGACAAGAAGCTCCCTAGCTATGATGGAAGTATCAAAGATAATTTGCTGGGCAGAGTCTCACTCTTGCCACCTGTCAGCAATCCACATCCCGGGAGTGGAGAACTGGGAGGCGGATTTCTTAAGTCGTCAGACTTTTCATCCGGGGGAGTGGGAACTTCATCCGGAGGTCTTTGCCCAAATACTTCGACGTTGGGGCAAACCAGAGATAGATCTCATGGCGTCTCGACAGAACGCCAAGCTTCCTCGTTACGGGTCCAGATCCAGGGATCCCAGGAGCAGTCCTGATAGATGCTCTGACAGCACCTTGGGACTTCAGGATGGCTTACGTGTTTCCCACCCTTCCCGTTGCTTCCTCGATTGATTGCCAGAATCAAACAAGAGAGAGCATCAGTGATTCTAATAGCACCTGCGTGGCCACGCAGGACTTGGTATGCAGACCTGGTGGACATGTCATCCTGTCCACCTTGGTCTCTACCTCTGAAACAGGACCTTCTGATACAGGGTCCCTTCAAACATCAAAATCTAACTTCTCTGAAGCTGACTGCTTGGAAATTGAACGCTTGATTTTATCAAGACGTGGATTTTCTAAGTCAGTTATTGATACCTTAATACAGGCTAGGAAACCTGTTACCAGAAAGATTTACCATAAGATATGGCGTAAATACCTATATTGGTGTGAATCCAAAGGTTACTCTTGGAGTAAGGTTAGGATTCCTAGGATATTGTCTTTTCTACAAGAAGGTTTAGAAAAGGGTTTATCTGCTAGTTCATTAAAGGGACAGATCTCAGCTCTGTCCATTCTGTTACACAAACGTCTGTCAGAAGTTCCTGACGTCCAGGCTTTTTGTCAGGCTTTGGCCAGAATTAAGCCTGTGTTTAAAACTGTTGCTCCACCATGGAGTTTAAACCTTGTTCTTAATGTTTTACAGGGCGTTCCGTTTGAAACCCCTTCATTCCATTGATATAAAGTTGTTATCTTGGAAAGTTCTATTTTTAATGGCTATTTCCTCGGCTCGAAGAGTCTCTGAGTTATCAGCCTTACATTGTGATTCTCCTTATTTGATTTTTCATTCGGATAAGGTAGTCCTGCGTACTAAACCTGGGTTCTTACCTAAGGTAGTTACTAACAGGAATATCAATCAAGAGATTGTTGTTCCTTCTTTATGCCCAAATCCTTCTTCAAAGAAGGAACGTCTACTGCACAACCTGGATGTAGTCCGTGCTCTAAAATTTTACTTACAGGCAACTAAGGAATTTCGACAAACGTCTTCTCTGTTTGTCATTTACTCTGGGCAGAGGAGAGGTCAAAAAGCTTCCGCTACCTCTCTTTCTTTTTGGCTTCGTAGCATAATTCGTTTAGCTTATGAGACTGCTGGACAGCAGCCTCCTGAACGAATTACAGCTCATTCTACTAGAGCTGTGGCTTCCACTTGGGCCTTCAAGAATGAGGCCTCTGTTGAACAGATTTGCAAGGCTGCAACTTGGTCTTCGCTTCATACTTTTTCCAAATTTTACAAATTTGACACTTTTGCTTCATCGGAGGCTATTTTTGGGAGAAAGGTTCTTCAGGCAGTGGTTCCTTCTGTATAAAGAGCCTGCCTATCCCTCCCGTCATCCGTGTACTTTTGCTTTGGTATTGGTATCCCAGAAGTAATGATGACCCGTGGACTGATCACACTTAACAGAAGAAAACATAATTTATGCTTACCTGATAAATTCCTTTCTTCTGTAGTGTGATCAGTCCACGGCCCCTGCCCTGTTTTTTAAGGCAGGTAAATATTTTTTAATTTATACTCCAGTCACCACTTCACCCTTGGCTTTTCCTTTCTCGTTGGTCCTTGGTCGAATGGACTGGGAGTGACGTAGAGGGAGGAGCTATATGCAGCTCTGCTGGGTGAATCCTCTTGCACTTCCTGTTGGGGAGGAGTAATATCCCAGAAGTAATGATGACCCGTGGACTGATCACACTACAGAAGAAAGGAATTTATCAGGTAAGCATAAATTATGTTTTTTTTTTATAGACACTAAAACTTTACACTTATTTTGTCAATGTTTAAACAACTAATGAAACTTTAAAAAAATACAACTACTTGTTATTCTCAGACTAATCTTTTCTTTGAATGCATCATTCTATCTAGCATTTATTTAGGGCCAGGTTATAAGTGTGTGTACTGGTATTATAGGTGAAGCACAATGCGAACGCGACCTCGTGTTTGCATTATATGGAAGCTTCACGCTCACAAGAGTGCGATTCCATAGACTCCAATGGAGCCTCGTTCTGATGCCGTCATACACAGCACAGAACCTAGCGCAGTGAAAAGGGTTAAGTAGTGCAGCAAATTTTAAATATACAGTATATACATAAACATACACATTAACACATAAATATATCTGCCGTTTTTTTTTCTAACGCCCCACCTCTGCACACTTTAACCCATAAAAACTGCTTTGTGCAGTTTTTATTTAAAAATTTTTAAAAAATGCTACTTTTATTCTATTTTAAACACCAACACTACACTATATTTTGGGGCAATTAGCGAACATTTCTAAAACTAGAATCTGACCTCTGGTTAATTTTCAGAGCGCTAATTGCTACTGCAATCTCATGGTAACATTAAAAAGGGACACTGAACCCAATTTTTTTTCTTTCGTTTTTACAGATAGAGCATGCAATTTTAAGCAACTTTCTAAT